>NC_056747.1:1029076069-1029173239 GCF_019279795.1 Protopterus annectens
GATAGACTAGAGCCTGGAAATGGAACCTGTCTGTCAGGTCATGGAACTGAAAAGTACCAGTTAGGAATGCATGGCCTTACTTCTATACACATTTCTTCTGTAGCGGCATTTCTAGATTTGAGGTGTTTTCCGTTGCCTGAGCTGGAGTTGTGCTTTTCGGAGAGGCCTCTGGTAACTGCAGGCATAGTCACGAAGCACCAGCATGGGTACTGTACAATTCTGGATAGTGCAAGATAATTACATGGCTACCTCAATATGACTGAATTGCAGAAAAGAAAATTCTATGTAATGCTTCTTCATAATAATCTAACAGCTACTTGGAAAGTTCAGGCTTTCTGAGTAATATGAAAATAGTGCTGAATTTACCTTTACCTACTGTATCAAAAGGACTACTGAGATAATGCAACAGTATTATGTGGAATGATAGAGATGCATTGGGACTGCAACTGGTGGGGAGGGGGGCTGGTTAGACTTGCATTCAGATTGTGAATTGTTAGTTAACATCTGTGCTAGTCAATGGTTATCCATAATGGGTGCCATGTTCAAACACAATTCTGGTTTTAAATGTACTTCATACGACAGCAGCTTGGACTAATGATTGATGATTATCGTTGTATTGATGTGATCATGACTAAAGCCATTTGCTTCAGACATTCAGTTCACAAGAGGTATTGAGCTGTCAGCTTGTTTGTGAGATGAATCCCAACGTTGGGGCAGCAGCTGAACTTATCCATCATGCTCAAAAGTGTAGTGAGGCTGTGCCTGTCCTTGAGATACGTAGCTAATGTTTCTTTGTGAAATGTATTCAGCTATCACCTCTGATAGAACTTCTCCCATATTATCTTGGAAGGTTAGGGATGAGGACTCTGAATGAATTCTGATCAAGACCCTGGCAGCTGAGGCAATAATAAGAAGTTGAGGCCAAAAGATTGTTAGTGATTTTCATGTTGGTAATCCAAGGACCTGCTGGTGGAAACCAGCAACAAGGAAAAAAATCAAGCTAAAGAATGACTCATTTGGTCCAACGCCAGCAGGAGAGTTTACAGATCTGAGAGACACTGATTGCCTTGGGAGGCAGCATTTGTGGACATTGTCACAATGAAGGCCTCAAGGTTAGAGGTGAGTGTCATGGCCTTGTGGGATTACATTTAGATTGCCTTGAACAGATTCTTGGCAAATAGTCTTTTGACTTGATAAAGGAGATATTGCTCAAGCTGTTCTGAGCAAGGGAGGAGAAATGCTGACCTTAACTGTGGACACTTGCAGCAATATTGAACCCAAAAGGCATGGCTTCTTTGCAGAGATAGTTTAAGAAGCAGCTGTAGTGACTTGACCTGTTCCCATAGATATGTTGTCTGTGACTACTAAAGCAGTTAGTCATAAGTGCATCTATAATTAGGTACATAAACTCCACACTCACCATACTGGACAAGAAGAGGATGACTGCAAGCTGTCTGTTCAGTGCCAGGATGTGCAATGTTACAAGGGCCCTTAAACTGGGCAAAATTACTGCAACTTAATGGTGACCCATGTAGGAGTGAATGACCTAAGGCTCTGTACCTACAAGGATGTGTAGAGCGACATGATGGAATTGCTCTGCTTGTGTTAGAGAAAGAAAAGACAGTGGTCTTGAGTAGTATCTTGCCTTCGCCAAGAATGATGCCTAGATATCAAATAAAATAATTGGCTTTAACAATTGGTTAAGTAGTTATTTTGTTCCAGGGTACAATGCCTGTCATACATCTAGATCTACCAACACAGGCGGAGAGTATTTATAGTTATTTATAATGACATTGTCTTGTGCTGGGTTCCACATAAAATAAATATGCAACTGGTTAAAATCCTAGTTATACTCAATAAAATTAATTACCACATTATCATCAGATATAAGACCATATCTATGACCCCTTCAGAGGATTCAGAATACCTTAACCAGGTAAAAAAGGAAACCATTGAACAAATGATTTTCTTATGGTTGGCTTCAGTTACCTTCAGATAAACTGGCAAGCATACATCAACAACAAAATGCGTTCAGAGGTTTCTAGACTTTGTAAATGCTAATACACTTGACCAGATTGCAATCTGCACACTAGAAATATTAATCTTCTTGAGCTTGTCTTAAATGCTGTCCACAGCGCCCCTCCTTGCTACCACACCCTAGTCAAGTATGACCATCTTTCTGTGACCTTATTTCTGAAATCCTGTTTTATGGACCCTAATAACTTTTTTACCTTGAGAGATTACTCCAAAATCAGTAACATACTATTCAGTGATATTATTGGCAAGCATAAATGATATAGTACCCCAGCAAACATTGTACCTGCAGCTGTTCTCCACTACTCTGAAGTTTACTTTGTTGTACCTCAGCTGCTCTCCACTACTCTGATGTTTACTTTGTTGTACCTCAGCTGCTCTCCACTACTCTGATGTTTACTTTGTTGTACCTCAGCTGCTCTCCACTACTCTGATGTTTACTTTGTTGTACCTCAGCTGCTCTCCACTACTCTGATGTTTACTTTGTTGTACCTCAGCTGCTCTCCACTACTCTGATGTTTACTTTGTTGTACCTCAGCTGCTCTCCACTACTCTGATGTTTACTTTGTTGTACCTCAGCTGCTCTCCACTACTCTGATGTTTACTTTGTTGTACCTCAGCTGCTCTCCACTACTCTGATGTTTACTTTGTTGTACCTCAGCTGCTCTCCACTACTCTGATGTTTACTTTGTTGTACCTCAGCTGCTCTCCACTACTCTGATGTTTACTTTGTTGTACCTCAGCTGCTCTCCACTACTCTGATGTTTACTTTGTTGTACCTCAGCTGCTCTCCACTACTCTGATGTTTACTTTGTTGTACCTGCAGATGCTCTCCACTACTCTGATATTTGCTTTTCTCCTGAACTGATGGATTGTGATGTGTGTGCCAGTGTGGCACAGGCATGATGACAAGTTTAAAATAAACCAATAGGGTAGAAGAACAACCATATCAATAGACTGTTTAAGAAAAAGCAACTGACCATCTCTAAAAATTGTTACCTTCAATATTATAAAATGGATTTAAAACTGGTGACTTAGTCTCTCCAATATACCCATGCCCATAGCTAGGATGAGGCAAGAAAGTTGTCTGACCCTGGCATAAGCTGGTATGCCGTTAGAAGGGCAAAACTGACAATGCCAGTCTGAATGAATAAATGCCAGCAGTGATTTGCAGTGACTATAACTAATGATAACAAACATTTTATTGCCCTTTTCAACTCTGAGAAGTTTGGATTTTTTTTTTGCTCCCTCATCATGTACTGATGATATTCTTGCAAACAAATTCTCTTCCAACTTTACACCATCTACCCTGTTATCTGCCCCCAATTCTCCTCCACATACCCCCTCATGAAATCACTCTGGACCATTTCTTTTTGGCACATCCCCAAACTATAGACAATGGCAGTTGCAGTGTCATTTCTTAAATGTAGTCACTCTGTTGAACTTGGAAATTACACACGTTACTCCACTAGCATTATTTCTAAGACTATGCAACATTAATAATAATAGACTCACCTTTGATTACCATGTCTCTGTAATTGTTAGAAAATACTTCTGCATTGCACAACTTAGCCCTCATTGTATCATCTCAAGGTCTAAAAAATATAGACTCATTCTATTTCTCCCTTATTAGGCCCATCATTAAATATAATGCCCCCTTTGGCATGTCTCTTGCTAAGCTGCTAAATCAGCTCTTTAGAGCTCAGCATTTCTTTGTCCCAAAAGATCACAGATCTCAATTATTTTCACCATTCTGATAGACTAAAAATGCTGTCCATCAACTATGCATCATAGAGCCACCTGGGGGTAATATGTGCCATCCCTACTATAAATGACCAAGCACTCTTTGATAGCCTCTCCCTAAACAGAAAGAATCATAAGACAGACACTTGCTCTAGAAACCAAAACCTATACGATCACATCAGCAAAAGAAGAAGACGTGACGGATATCTGTCCCAACATATTTCCCACTTCCCTAGCAACCTTTATAACCAGTCTTGATTACTATATGGGCAATATTTTTTCAATTGAGATACACAAGCAAAATGTACTTAATGGAGGACATTGTTAGCTTCTAACCTGGACTGCTTGTTGTTGTGGGATTCTCAAAGTTCTCCTTGGCTATCAGCTCAGTAAAACCTATGAATCTATGTACTATATTGATAGATTAATATATTTCACTAAGATGGTGGTGATTCATTAAGCTTGCTTTGTCAAAATGGAACTTATTCAAGGTTAATGCATCCTTTTCCTTGAGATACAGTGAGTGTGGCTGCCGAGTATGAGGTGTTTGTCAAGAGATGGACCTTTGAAAAATTCTTCACATAACAGTAATTTTGATAAAGATATGGTTCTAAAATATAACCCAGAGATTTTTGAATTTACACAGCTAATAGAACAGAACTGGAAAATATTTCTTGTTATGTTGACATACTTCATAACAGGAATAAAAAGAGAAGGAACGTGAAATTGAAGGTAGTGTAAAATCTACCAATACTAATAATTCAGGAACTTGCAAATGTGGTATGTGCTCACAATACCTATCTATGCATGTTGGACTTGAATTAAAACTCCAAATGTTAGATTATGATTTTAAGTTCACACAGAATTTCAACCGTGGTGGTGAAGGAATTGTATATTTAGCCTCCTATGAGCCCTGTCAGAGTTTCTGTGTGGGCAAGATGAAGTGTACTTTGTGCAACATAAAAAAGGAATGAGAACAAGGTGTTATATAAACATACCACAGAGTGCAAAAAACATAGATGGTTCCTGTTTGTAGAACTACAACAAATTACTATTAAACTTAGGGGGGGCTACGGAAATTTAAGTTAGAGTACAAATAAGGCTTAATGCTGGGAATTATCCTGGGATAAATGATAATATTTCCATCAGCAGTACATTACAATTGCACACCATACAGTTATATTTGCATTGTTTTACTAATATATATATATATATATATATATATATATATATATATATATATATATATATGTGGGTCTACTTCAGAATGTCGACTGTTCAGAATGCTGACCTTCATATGGCCACCACCATATGATCAATATTCCGAAAGACCGACATCCTGAAATAGCACCATTTACCTACCTGTAAATACAGAAAAACTGTGTTATGCAGGGGGGCTTGCCCACACCCCCTGCTACTTAAACATTCTCACTCTGAGATTGCACTACAGTGCAGGAAAGGGGAATCTCCCAGTCCTGCACTGTAGCAGGATCTCTGCTATCATTTGTCTGCCTTTCAAATGTTTGCTCATATGGTGTCGGCCATATGAGTTTCGAACATTTGAAAGTTCAAACAAATGAAGGGCTCCCGTATAAATATATATATATATATATATATATATATATATATATATATATATATATATATATATATATATATATATATATATATATATATATATTTATAAATAAATGTATATATGTATATATATATATATATATATATATATATATATATATATATATAATATATATATATATATATATATATATATATATATATATATATACTTTTTTTTTACTGATATGTATCTAGTGTGGCGTTTTATGGTATTTCTAATGGTATGTTGTGGATGCAAGTGTCTAATTATCTATTAAAGAGTTCTGCCTGAAATTGTCCATTAAAACAACAAAAGAAGTCATGGGCATTCAGAATCGCCAATTAGCTGAAACACCTGATGTTCATAAGTATCATTTGCATGTATCCCATGTGCCTCTGATACAAGAGGTTTGGGAGGTCACTCAATGGAAGTTCTAGCTTTGCTGGAGTTTTCATTTTGTTTTTACAGATTGGTTTCTCAGTGACCTTCTCACTCATTGTTTTAGTATATTTAAGTCTGGATTTTTGACCATTCGGTCTTCACATTATGAGATTCAGCATTCTAAGTCTCAACATTTCAGATGGTTACCTTTTAAAATACCTTAAATGAAGTAATACTTCTACATTCTGTGTGGTCATTTTTGGATTTACAAAACAGTAGGCAAGAGTTTTAGCCATAATTTACTTTTGTGGTGTTATGAAGGACACTGACAAATTTTGTACTTCCTCCTAAGAATATCAAAGGATACCAATCCAGGATATAAGCACCCTTTTATATTTTCCCCTTTGTGGGTGTCCCCATATAATGCATAACAATGGACCTTAAGGGTTCATTTATAAAATAAAATGAAGTAAGGGTCTTTAGTATATTCTAATTACCAATTATTCAAAAAAATAAAAACATAAAAAAAAAATCCTGAGACAGTATCTGTTTGAAGAGTCAATACAAAAACCATAGCAAAACAAGTACTACTTATTTATAGGGACGGAATTCCCCAAGAAACTCTTACTAGCTAATGTATCCCAATCATATCCAGAGTAATGTATGAACATTGTCAATTTGTTAAAGTGAAAAATTTCAGATATATGTATAGCATATTCAGAATGTTGGACTACTTAAACATTTTACTAAAACTTTAAAATCGATGCTGCAGAATACTATGAAAGTGGACAGGGAAACTGGGACTGTCTGGTTATAAGAGAAGCTCTCCAAGCCTCAAACAAATTCAGTCCATCTGAAATCCTGAATGGCAGATGTGTCTGAAGTTTTATATAGCTAAAGAAACATGGAAGAATGACAAGAACCCCTTTAAAAGTGTGATAGAATGTTTTTCCGTCCTGCAGGACAAGTTAATAACCTATATAGTAGGTAGAGAAGATATGTTCAGAGCGCAGGAGGTATGACAAACACAATATAAAATAAAAACTACTCAGAAATAGACTTGTATATTAAGAAAATATTGCTTGAAGTAAAGCATTTATTCTAAGAGTGCACTTTTCCTATTCCCCATTTTGCAAGACTGCATTTTTTTTTTTGTTAATCCATGCTTATTTAAAACTGACAAGTGGTATCTAGAGGATATATCTGTACTTAGAAATATAAAGAATATTACAGAAAAGAAGGGAAAAAAACAAATGAACAAATAAGGATGTACTTAAAATTTTATTAGCTCAGTGAGACTGCTTTATTTTAAAAATGGAAACAAACTTCTTCCAAATCAAGAATAAATAAGTAACTATGGTTCAAATAATATATCTTGCAAATCACATATCTTTACAACAGCCAATAAAAAAAAATTAAAAACAATATAAACTTATCAGCCTAACTGATGGTAAAAGAACATTATATAGTCTCATTAAAGCTGACAAGTAATAAAATAGTCAGGGTAATACAAAAAACTGTAGAAAGCTAAAACAAATAAGTTAAAAGCAAAGTTTAAATGCATGCAAATTCCTTTAAAGACTGAGGTCTCACTACAGGCCTTATAGTTATGTTGTCATTCAAACCTAAGTTGTCCTGCCAATTTAGCTCACTTTGCTCCTTGCCATTCCAACCTAAGTTGTCCTGCCAGTTTTGTTCACTTTGCTCCAGAATATCATCCAGTAACCCCCGTGTTCAGATTTTTTAAACGTTTGACTGATCAAGACATAAGCAGATACATTCAACCTTATGATGTAGACGTTTATAAATTCCTTTTTTTTTTTGATTACTTACTATTTTGGCTACCTAAAAGGCATGGCAGTTCATGCACTGAGAATATAATTCATACTGTGTTGAAACTGGCATAAAGGTTTTTCTCAAATGTGCAAATAAAATGAATGCCTTGTCATAACTAATTCTATAGCACAAACACAAGCTCTTATGTTAACTACTATAATAGTCAGAGAGACAAAGATCTACCTTCTAATAAAGATTTTACATTAGTACTCTTTTTCTTAACAAAATTTGGGGTATGACCCAAAATATTAAGAGTTTCACGATTCCCTAACAAAACTCTCCAACTGTTTTGTACAAGCTTTTTAATTCTGAAGGTGTCTACTGGTGTCTGTATTGAAATGTAGGTTTCTAGTCAATTTGCAAAGCTACACTCCACCCTAGTTTATCCTTTCATTTTTCTTTTGTGTGCTTTATTTCATTTTTTCTCAAGACCAGTTTTGTTGTACGGTTATAACATAAAAATGAGCAAAGTAAATACATAAATAGCTAGTTCTTTGTGTGTGGAAACAGGGTAGTATGGAATTCGTTTGTCTATTAGCTTAGGCTTCTGGGTGAAATACCATGTGAATGCAGGGCAATAATTACAGATAAAAGTAGGCATAACTCAAAGGAGATACATTTATGTTCAGAACTAGTAACAAACCAGTCTATGGAAATCAACATGATGGCAAGTTAAGAGATCAGGGGAAGTAACAATGTTTATCAGTTCCACATCCCAGTTTAGCCAAGTGAGGCGGTGTGAGTTCTTAGGCATCATTTTGCTAGCTGAAACTAAGTTCCTTGAGGAGAATAAAGGCAGAGTGACTGTCCATAGTTTTATGTCTGTGTAGGTATAGATAGTGTTGTACTAGTGTGTCATCCTAATAACTCTGATTCAGTGAGCAACTTAGGAACAAAATCATCCTATGAAGCATTAGTAGTTACTTCCATAGACGGTAAATCAGTCAATGGATTTTCACCAAGAGAAGAACTTCAACATTAGTTCTATAGTCTGTATGATCATATCTGAAAGAACAATACAGAGAATATGACAGATTTAAGGAAAATTTTAGCCAGCTTTCAAAGGTAGCTAGTATGTCTGGAAATTCAAGATTTATCCAAGCCCATGGCCATCCATTTTGGATTTGTTGCTGTCTAGATTAAAGTATGCAGTTAACAGTAATCTGAGTTGGGGAGATGACTGCATTAGTGTCATTTGTGTGGCTTGACTGAGGTAGGAATGAGAACGGTTTTGCTGCCTGGGATTGTTCTCATTATTTTCATGGTTAATCAGCAAAAAAATTAAGTCAGGTCATGTAAAACATGCCATAGGTTATGTAGTGATTTTATGTTTATTGTTAATTGTAGCAAATCCCCAATTTGTTTATATGTAAGGTGAGGTAATGAATAACTGCCATTGAGTGATATTCCTAGCAATGTGAACTGACAGAAAAACAGAGTAACAGTACTGAAATAAAAGGTGCAGTACAGAAAAAACAAATGCATATTTAACTATGAATTTATTGGAATATTTCACTTTGCCAAGTACTGAATTATAGAAACTTCACAATTTAGGTATGTACAAGTTTCTGTACTATCACGTGTTACTGTAGGTATGGATAATCCCACTGATGACTTTTTCACCAGTCAATTTACAGAGGCAGTAAAATGAAATGACTTATCAGTGTCTTTTTTTATTTGTGATTAGCTTCATTCATGCACATCTCTGTGCAAGGGAAAACTGTCTACACTCCAACATTATTATAAATACCCCTGAAGTCACAACACCTCCCAGTATAAGTCTGGATTATAATTTAAGACACCAGATTTTATTTTTAGCCAGCAAGTCCCTATTGAAGAGTCTTCACTGAAAAAGTTGAAGATGTAACAACCAGCATCGTGCTACTATCATTCAAAAAACTGGCATTATGCTACAGTAGTATAGCACACATCAAAAGTAGAATAATAAAACAAAACCTTATTATGGTACCATCCTAGTGATTTATTCTGTATACTAAATTCACTACAAAATAAAAGTGATAGTTTAGTACAGATATCATGAGTAGTCATAACAACATTATACATGAAAATATGTCGTATCCCATGCCTGGAGAGCTGTTCATAGCAATCATCTTCAGTGGTGAAAAACAGACAAACAGTTTTTTTTTTCTTTTTTTTTCTTCTATTTTCTTTTTATTCAATGTTTTCAGAAATGTGTTTGTTGTTTTCTTCTAAGATGAACATAGAAATTATCTATCTGGGTCAATATTGGGTAACAAATAGAAAATAAAATAGTTTAATTGAATATCTATTTATCAAAGGTGAAGGAAAAAACTATGAAATAAAAAAAACTTTCATGTTACAGAATGTGAGACTGCAAAAGCCTGGGTATGGATGTGGTTGGTATAATCTAGTATGCAGTACTGATTAATCAGTGAAACAGATAGATGGAAACCATAAAGAACACACAGTCCTCTTATATTAGCCAACAAAGTCACATACTATATCTGATGTGAAGAAAGATCCTACCTACATTGTGGTTAATTGTAATATCATTTGTACATCTTCAGTTTTTTGAACATACCCAGATACAAAGAAATAAAGAAATTATTTCCAAGTATGTGCATTTTAATGTGCTCCTTCTGATTCTCCTGTTGTAGCTTGTCATTGATGAGGAACCAGAATGCTCATCTTGAAGAACCCCCCCCCCCCCGAGATACTGGCAATGGGACTTTGTTTTGGTTTCAACACATTTGAAAACAAACTAAGCAGCCTTGTTTGCATGTCATCTTTGGGCTTCACTTCATGAATTATGCAACTGTTGTATAATTCTATCATACAAAATGACTAATTAATATCTTTTGTAAACTTTAGTAATAATAACGAATTATTCCATGTGGCTGGCAGAAATGGTATGTATTCAAATACTGGTCCACTGTTTCTGATTGCCAAAGTTACATCCTACATTTAATGTGGTTTCCATTTACTTGTAGCATACGAGCGAATTCCAGTATGTCACCTATAGGGCTGTACCTTATAAATAATGACACTGCTACTTTATAATCTGATTCCGAAGATATTCCACATTCAGTACAAAGTTACTTTTTTTGGCAGCATGTTTGCTAGTTTAGTTGATGAATTATAATTTTAAGACATGCATGTTAAAAACTAGTGGGCAATAACTTTAAAATCATTCAGTGTATAAGACTTTGTTACATTTGTTAAATGAAACCCTGCAATCTTTAGAATTCTGTCCTCCCTCAACTTTTTCATTGGGAATAATACTCCTTTCTGTCACCTTGTCCTTCATTGTTCCTAAACACATATGCATTTCCAAGATTGAATTTTTGCAGTCTACAACCAAATATTCCGTACTGACAAATGCTAACTAACCATGGTACAATGCCTTGCTATCCTTGTGTATGCCATTATAAAGACAGCACAGGAGGAGTTCTACAAAACAATTAGTTCTGGTCTGTGTGAAGCAGTTTTAACATAAACATATTCAGTTAGTGAATGCATTCCTAAAAATGTATTTTGTCAGATAGATGCATCAGCAGGGTAGGAGTTCTGCAAATCTTTGTCTTAACAACTCATTTAATTAACAGGCTTAGTTCCTGGTTTTTCTGTGCCAAGTGAACTGGGTTATATTTGGTCACACACTGACTAGCTAGTGACAAGTATAGCACTGTATCTTGAGTGAAACAATGAAATAGTCTTTCGTCAAAAGGCTGTACCATCACTTTAATTTTCATACCAGAAAACGCTGCATTCATCAGTAATGCAAGCTTATTGCTGACCAATATGAAAAAATATGTGATATGATTTTATTGTAATGGAGTGTGTCCCTTTTCACTCAAATAGCTGCAAATCAAAACAAACAAATCATATGCTCTACAATTTTTATCTTAGGCACATAAGAAAGGGTCGATATCACAATTTCAAACTAACAAAAGTTTGATCGTTGTAATATCGAACACTAAAGTCTGAAACCCAAAAAACTGAAAACACAGAACGGCGATTTTTTTCCCAGGGAAAAAAAATCACTGTTCCGTAACCAACTTCGAGATCGCACCACAGTGGAGGAAATAGCAAAGCCCCAAAGACAGCCCACCGATTTTTTCCCTGGGAAAAAAGTCAATGTGCTGTGGCTTCACTGTTTTCAACTTTCAGACTTTAGGGTTCGATATTACAACACTCAAACTTGTTTTAGTTCAACGTTGTAATATAGACCCCATAAGAAAAACTCTATCAGCCCTAACATTTATTTAGTTAGCTATCTATATCCATTGTTAACAATGTAAATGAACTAGCCATAAGCACTAGGCTATTTTCAGTCATAACTCAGGCCAACTGCCAACAACATACCTAAATCATTATATGCATAAACAAAATAACTGGTATTGATACACAGTAGTAAACTGAATACGTATATTGTTATTACCTTAGCATTTTCTTTACCATAAGTAAGTATAAAGTACCTATTAAAGTTGAACAAGTAGAAATGCTTTCACTGAGAAGTAGAGCAAAAAGAAAAATAATGATGATAAAGATGATGATAATGACAGCGGTGATGATGGTTATTCCCAAGATCAATGGCTTGATCCATTCATCTATCCATCCATCATCATGTTTTTCTCATTGTTCCACATCAACAGTGACCATCACCTAGAGCCAATGTGCACACCACTGGGTGGCTAGCCCTGCCGTAGTTGTTCTTCCATATTCCCAAGATCTCAACCATTCAAAGTGTTTACATATTTTTGCAATTATATTAGGTAATTATTTTTGATTATTATTTTGTATTTATTATGTATGTATGGATGTATTTATTTGTTTGTCCATTTGTTTACCAGAGAAAGCATACCACCTTATTTCCTCTGTAGGAATAATTGGATATAGGATTAGTCATAGGAGTGGGTGCTGAAGCCATTTTCTGCTATATGCTAGAAACTAAATTCTTACTTGAATCATTCTCTTTTTTTTTTCCAAAGGGAGGCATATGATAGTTTTCTTCATCCTGCAGTATAACTAAGAAGATGGCTGATGTCTTTGTGCATTAGCACTGAATAACTAATATCCTGTCTTTCTTTTCTCAATTTCTCTAAAGAGTTTCAAAAGACTTATTTATCTACAATTAGAATCTCCACAGATTTTGTAAGATTGGTAATATAGAGGGATATCATTGGGTCTCCATGTTATCATGTGCTCAAGAAAATGCATTCCAAGAAATTCACCTCGAGAGCAAAGATTCAAAGGTGAATTGTGTCATCCATGCTGAGAACACCTAATAATTTGTTATTACTGGTGATGCCCAGTCATAACTATTTGTATTGCATGGAGTTTTATCTACTGGCTTTGAAAGTTAGTAAAGCATTTAGCAAGTGTTGTAACATAGACAGCAAGTAAATATAACTGCAGGAAAAATTCAGGGACAGTTTTTGAATACCGCCCTAATTTAAGTCATGTCTATAAACTTCCATGGAAAGATGAGGCAAAATATTCAGAGACAGTTCAGAGTGAAGGAGCATCCCTTCTGGAAGACATGACAGTAACAGTGTTTAGGGGGTATGTAATTGTTACACATTTCTGAAAGCATTTTAACATGAGGGTCTTGCACTATAGAAATGTTTTACAGATTTGTTTTTTCCCCAGTTTTGCAGCATAATCATGACGCTCCATAAACTATAATAGTATTATCAATTTTTATAGTATTACTAATTTTTAAAACGTATTTCTCCATGCATATTTCTGTATTGTTTAAATGTCTGTGAAATGCTTTATTATTTTCTTTAGTATACTATACCAATTTATTTTTGTACTGTAACTTTGCTTAATTGTTTTCTTGACTGCCTACAACTTTGTGGCTATGTTTACTTCTTTCAGATGGTAACTTCCTATAATTAACCCAATGATGCTTCAAAACTGTTTTCAAAGCAAACACCTAAACAAGTGTTTAAGTGTATAAATGTATATTTAAATATCTGAGAGATCATAGACAAAATACACGTCATGTGGCACATCTCTTTCTAGAAGGTAATCACATTAAAGACTTCATGGAGGTTAGTCACATATCTAAACTGTCTAAGTCTGTATTAAGCAACCTGACTGATATTATATATGTGTAACATCAGAAATTAAAAAGTTTATTTGTTTATAAGTTCACAGTTTAAAATTAGGTTTCACAAACAGCACTTGCCATTGCATTTTTCATTCATATAATGCATAAAAAGCCTTCTTTCTTTTGAAAAAAAAAATGGGCAGTTTCAAAGCTCCAGGAAGTTGCAGAGAAAATTAGTAGAAAATCAGAAGCTTTGGATCCAGAAATTTGATATGCTCTGCCTTGCCAAGAATCGCCAAAAAGGTACAGTGTGCTGGGTCTACTTCTAATAACTGAAAACCACTTAGCCAAAATTTACCAAGACAACACCGAACTTTTAATTTACCGAACAATCACACTACCAAATTTTTAACAGGGAAAGTATGCACTTGGCCAACATTGAACAAAGAAACACACCACAGTATATCAAATCCACCCAGGTGGGGGGCTGTGTTCCCCACATTCTCCCAATGTGGGGGTTGTGAACCCCCCCCCAACTAAATATACCAACTCTCGGATAGCACTACAGTGGGGAAAAGGCCACATTCCTCATGTTGGCTAAGTGCATACGTTCCCTGTTAAAAAATTCAGTAGTGTGATCATTCTAGAAATAGACCTGGTGTGCCACATTCCAACATATTGTAGGAAAAGATAACTTTTATCTTTTGAGAAGAGGAAATAGATAAATAGCAATGATAAGAAAGAAGTTCATGAAATATTATAAGTCTATAAAACATCTTCCATTTATTTACCATTTATTCTTTACTATAATCCAGGCTATGTAAAACTAGGGATAATTATGTTACTGGGCTTGCATAATTTGTTGACAACAGGCCAAATAGTACATGTTGTAAGACTAATCAGACAAGGGTCAGCATTATCCAAATCTGTGGATGTGTGTGAAGATATTAGAATTGCGTATATACAGGTCACAGGATTAAATGACAAAAGGGAAGTCTGCATTGACCCAAGTATGTAAAGAAAATGTAAGTCAAATGATAACTGTAAAGTGAGACGACATTATGACAGTAATGGTAATGAGAAAGACAGTCATAAATTCCACAGGAAGTATGATGCAGGTGATTCAAACCTTGGGTACTAGATACAGCTGTAAGAACATGCGAAAAAGAGTGCCATGTTTATTTAGTTTTGTTAAAGTTGTGACAGAAAAAATAAGTCTGCACGCATTTGTAAAAGGGAAAATAAGAATTCTCAAAAGAATATTCATTATATTGGATCAAAACAGAAAAACAAAGTCCAAATGTAATTGAAACAGAAAGAGATTATTCTGTGATATCAGAAAATGAAAAGGCTGTCTAAGAAAATAATCAAGTCTGAGTTGCAAGAGAACCTCAGAATTAACAAATTAAATTTTGAATTTAAATTGGATACTGCTGCAGAGGTTAATCTTGCGTCCAAAAATATTTTTAAAACATTGGAGATGAAAGGTACTGAAAGTTAGGCAGTGTACACATTGCTGGTATATTCAAAACACCAAATAATGTAATTGAGTCAAAAGCTACTGTCATAAAAATAGAAAGTATAAGGGACATGGAGAGAGAGCCATGACTCTGGCCTAGCTGACCTGAGATCAGTTAGCAGCTCTTGCACTTTAGCACAGGAAGGGAGGATGAGAGTTGCCAGTCCTGGTCGGAGGGAATGTTGTTGGGTAGACCCTGCAGCAGATCATCTGCCGAGTCCAGAGATGCACAGAGGGTGTCACTTTCATAGCAAAAGGGCAGTGGCTGAGTCACGTCAGAGGTGAGACAATATGCCAGCATGCCCACTGCACATCCATCCCCGAGATGTAAATAGTTGAATACAAGGGGTTGAAAATATAGGCACATACACACACAAAAACAGACTACCTTGATCTTGTCACTGGTCCCAAACATGAGTCACAGCAAGTGGATGGGGAGGCCCATCAGTTTATGGAGAGGACAGACCCATGGTAGAAGGTGATAATCAGCTGTGGGAAACCCAAAAATATGTTAAAAATCTTTTTGTTAATTTTCTTCTTTTTTATACAGTTTAATAAGGGAGTTCTATAAGTCAGGTTTATTCCTGAATTTGTCATTATATCTAGGGCTGATGTGTACCAACTTTTATGTACAGTTATTTAGGTGCTGGTAAAAGGTGAATGTGAATGTGGCAGGTCCTTCAGTTTGGTCCGTTTGCAAAGATTGGTGGGAATTTTGTCTAGGTCTTCTACAAGCGGAAATAGTTTTTTCATGGAGAAGTCCTTAAAGATGGCCTCATTTTGTGGTGGGTGGCACTACTGAGTCTGATGTAGAAAAAGACTGATTTTTTGGTCAGATTTTACCAAGGATGAGGAAATGTGAAATGTGGCACAGGTGGGAGCGAGACTGGTAAGGACCAGGTCGTGGATATCAGAGTCTGCAATAAATAGCTTTACAATCTCCTTCAGTGCATTGATATTAGCAAAGTCTAGGAAACACTTGCTTTATCCATTCTAAAGCTCTGCATGTGCCATCCAATGTTTGGATAATTGAATTCCCAATCATGAAGGTATGTGGTTTGATATTTAACCATTTGGTGATGTTAAGGTTATTTCCATGATCTCTGGGGGACACTTATGGGAGTCCATTGCTCGCAATTAAGTACAAGTTGGATTTGTTATTGTTAAGACTGATTTGGATTTCTAGGATTTTCAAGTCAGCGATATCGGTAATTGTACTTGTGGCGATGATGATTTGGACAGATACAAAATATTCCTCCAGTAGTTACCAGATATTCTGGAACATAGGTGGACATTCAGAAAGGGTTAGGGTTTCTATAACATGTTAATCACTGCAAAAATGTTTTTTTAATTTTATTTTAATCTAGTTTCATGGACTGTGGCAAAAGTGAATAGTATGCACCTCAAATACTATTCTTAAATTGCAAATGAAAATGCAGTATCACCTTCGTAAAAGAATGCCAGCACTAAATTCATAACTCATCTTCACCTGTTGATTGCACCTCCTAACGGCTTATGCATAAGGCAGTTGCCCCTTTACCCTATACTTGTTAATGTTGTGATTCACATTTTGTATAGGTTAGCTGTAGACAAACTCTTATTTTATGTATTGTGTGCAGACTTTAATAAATGATAGTATAATCACTGTAAAAGGATCATTAATATGGCTTGCAGGGTGAGGGTTGATGATTGTATTGTATGTGTGTAAGAGCAGCAATCAGTTTTAATAATATTATAGTGATCGTAATTTCTTTCATTTTTCAGTACAATTGAATTTCAAAGGCATATGCATAAAGTGTTTTTCTTTTGGGGGTAGAAACAGGATGTGCATAAAAGCAAATGACTATCTGACTGGCTTGTCAGGGGAATGCAAATGTGTGTGTGTGTGTGTGTGTGTGTGTGTGTGTGTGTGTGTGTGTGTGTGTGTGTGTGTGTGTGTGTGTGTGTGTACATATGCATGTGTATATGCATTCACATGTGCAGGGATGATGGATGGTGGATGTGTGAGATGTCTGTGTGTGTGAATAAACTGACATCCTAGCTTTTTTGAGCACAGTTAGGTGATCTCTTCACAGTTATAGTGGGTGCATCATACCAGAATGACCACATTCATTTATGAGAGACTGTATCTGCAGGGATCTGTAACTTGCATCTTTGATATTAAGTGGCACAGTAACAAAGGGAATGTATAACACACTTCAGCTTTCTGAATGCTGTTATAAATTTACTGCAAATATCTTTAGATTCATTTCACAAGAAATATGTGCATTTCCATTTTATAACACAAGCATGTAAAAGATAAAATCATAAACACATTGTGGTTTTGTAAGATATCTGAAATCACTGTTTCCTTGTTTCATTCTATGTTTTTAAAATACTTGAAATAATCCGGAAAAGAGAATGCAGTATTTCTCAGCTGACCAGTCACTCCCATGTAGCACACCCACTTCATTTGTGACTATTTTGGGATGAAAGACTTGTTGGATATCTGTTATCTGAAACTAGCTAAAACGTATTAAACTGTGTATGATCAGAAACCTGATCATAATTCTCTATATTGGGCATGGATATGGACTTGATTTGGTGTAAAGGTTCCATGACCTGCTTTCTGTAGAATTAAAGATAACTTAAGGTTAGCCACAGTGTCCAGTAATGCATGATACCACACTGAATACTTATGTAATAGTATATTTTTAACAGAAAAGAAAAGGGGATGGAATATATTTTGGGTATAGTATCTTGGGGATATAATATATTGATGTAGTATGTTCTGTATGTAATATATATCTTTAATATTTCATAACATAGTCAGCATTATGGCAGACAGGTATGAATCCCTGACTGTGGCCCAAATTACCAACTTTTGATTAGCGTCTTGGGCATCTTAGGTACTAGCAGGAGGAAATTGCTATGCCCATCTCTGGGGAGAAGGGGAGTGGAGAGTCATGCACCTTAGGCACACAATGCAGTATGACTCCCCTGATGGGAAATACCACAGAGTGTTACTAAGAATTGCTGGTACACCTTGCTGATGACAGTCAGTGCCAATTGTCAGTTGCATGTCTAGCCCTCAGAGTGTGCTGGGTGCATGCAGGGAAGAGGACTAATACAGAAAAAGCCTATATGAGCAATGTGATGCTGTTGTATGGGACACCTGAATCTCCTTGCTGACCTTAACCCATTGGAGAAAGTCGAGTGGGAGTAGAGGAGTGGAGGATTGAACCAGCAAACATGGGGAGTCACCGGTGTCTGCTGATGGTGAGCTACATGGAGAAAAAAGAACGGGAAAATGTTGTACAGCAACCAGAAAGAAAAAATGCATACACTCTGTACTTTTCTTTCTAAAAGGCAGAAACAGTCAAGACATCATATAGGCTGGTCACACATCAAGGTTCTATGAGTCTTTTCTGAGCATCCTTACTGACATTACAAATGCTGAAGACTTTGTATTGAGTTCAGCAGAACACTTTCCTTCCTGTCACCCATGATGTCAGTTGTCAAGCAACATTACAGGATCATAGGTTCATGAGTGTTTAGTAGGATAATGATTAGAAGGGGTATTTTAAGCCTAGCTATGCATCCCAAATCTCTAACAAGTTCTGACACCCTTGATAAGTGTAAGCATGGGTCTGGGAGATGAACCATTTACAGGTTACCTGTTTGCATTAGAGACATAGGTGACAAACCACGGATGGATTTTCGTTTTCCCATCCAATTGTCCAAGTTGCACTTGAATTGCATTGGGGAGGAACTGTGCTTCACATGGATGGGGAGCCTGTTCCATAGACGGGGTAGTCTCTGGGATACACACCTCTGCGGTCAAATGAAACAAGCTGTTTCTTGTAACCCTATAATACTTAAAGGCCATTTTTGTGTGGCAGCAGTTTGTGCTCATCTGTATTAGAGACTAACAAGTACCACAGCTGCCTTAAAAATCCACTTCCACACCTATTACATCCAGGTATCTACTGCAAAACTAACTGTTTGAATTAAATGTCACTGTGTAAAGTTATATTGCTGATGTGTGATCATCAGCTACTAAATATTAATAATTGTGCAAGTGAATTATTCCAACAGACCCTTAAACGTAATGAAGAAACTTGGTAAGTAGGTTGGAAATACAATGGATAAATGCAATGGCTAATATACCTTTTTATTCTGTAGACCTGAGTTTGACTCCCAAAGTATACATTTTTATATTCTTGTGACTAACCATGACTTGTAGTAAGAGAGAATGTCATCCGTGAAAACAAGCATTTTCTGTAGTGAGTTTTACCAAGTAAAAGGATTTTAAAAAAGTTAAATTCATGCTCTCTGTTGGAGCATGTCTTAGTTTTCTCTGCTTAACGATGTTTCTGCAACAATATAAGAGGCCTGCACATACAGCATCTTAAAGCCTGGCCAATACGATGACTAGATATTTGGTTTGAATATACTGCATGCTTCTGATTATTTGCTGATGTTTTCTTAGCTAACTTAAACACAAATAGAGGTCTCCACTCTGCGTGTGCTGACTTTACATGTTTATCACCTTATTTCAAAGCACACTTAATATCATTTAGTTCAGCTTTACATTTTATTGAAAATGCATTATTTTAGTTAATCAATTTGTTGTTTAATTGCATAAGGCCCAATAGAAACAAGTGTTGTTTTCTAGTGGTAATCTATAAACTTTCGTCTGACTAAATGATTTAATCACAGCCACACAATATGGCAAAGAGAAGTTGAAGGAATTAAACTAGAATGTTCACGTTTAACATATAAACAGATTACTCACTACCTTTTGTTATTTGCTTTGTGAAATTCCTCCCTGTGTCCCTCTGCAAACTGTACATATTACTTCCCTATACCTTGCACCTACTGTCTCCTTGTATTCTCACTGCTCCCTTTCTTGTTTTTTTTGTCACCTAAACTATACCTCTTTCCCACTTATACCAGCACCTGTTTTATTTACTTGTTTACTGCCTGAACCCTCTCAGGCTCCTTAAATAACTTTCCCTTTCTTGCTTCTTAAACTAAGTAGTATAGGTAACTCGTGGTGTTAACTTTCCTGCTTAGCTGATTGTTTTCTGCTCTCCTCTCTAACTGTTTCTGCCCCGCTTCGCTCCCCTCCCTACCCCCTTATCCCACCCACCCCACGTATCCTTAGCTTTATACCCCTTACACCACACCCCCTCTATAACTTCACCTATCACTGACTCTTACATCATCTACAACTTCCTCTCAACTATACCTTCCTCTATCACCTCTCCTATCACCTGACTATACTTAAAGGTATATTCTTATCCTGTCTCTTCCATCTAGCTACACATCATTGCACTATAGTCTTACCAAAGTCTTCTAGTCTATTCCTCTCTTGCTAACCTCAACATGTCTACAGACATCCACCATTATACTTCCATGATCTCTGTAAAAGACAATACTCTAAAAATACTAATTCTTCTACTCATTACTTCCCTTTCTCTCACTCTGCCCTATTCCTTAACCTCCTATGAAACTAAACTCAATTTCCCAACTACTCTCCTAAACACACAACCTCAAATTACAAAAGCCTAAACTTTTTCTCAATTGAACATTACATCTACCTCTTGTTACCTCTTAGCTAAATACCACAGATTGTCTCACATAAAAAGTCAGAACCTCTTGATTAGGAAACTAAAATACTTACTGAACTTCCCTAACAAATCCTACTTGCAATACAACCACTCTACCTTGGTAGATGGTGACATCCACCCCAACCCTGGTCCATCTAATTTTTCAGCTGAGGCTACACCTGTTTCTCTATACACTTCTCTTCAATTACCAACCTCCAATACAAATACTCTACTCATAGGACACCTTAACATCCAAAGCGTCAATAACAAAATAACCCAACTCCACTCTCTTCTTGATCACCACTCCTTTGATATTCTTTGTTTAACAGAAACCTGGTTAAAACCCTTTACTAAAGACACTGAAATCATACCACCAGGTTATAATATCTTGAGACTCGACCGCAATGGTAAAAGGCGGAGGAGTAGCACTATTGTTCAAAACAGAACTAAAAATAACATTAGTACCCTATGAGAACCTTGGATTTACTAAAACTGAACTTCTTATCTCAAAGCTGCAACTAAACCTCAAAAAATCTATCTATATCATCTGTATATATCTACCCCCTGGAAATAACTCTACTACCGTAGAAAATATCCTCAGTTGGGCCTCATCCACCTACCCACAAGAAACCATAATACTAGGGGACCTCAACTTAGACTGGTCCTCAATATCCACTAACAACCCAGCATCTCATATTAATCTCCACGGCTTCACTCAAACAATTAACACCACTACTAGGATTAACAAAACTACTAACAAAGAAAGTATTCTTGATTGGATTTTGGTAAACAAACCTCTAGTTAAATATCAGTCTGGAACGCTACCTGATGACATTAGTGACCACAACCTAACCTATATTATAAGACAAAAAAATACCTCTAACTACTCTCCTTTATATAGGACCCTACGTAACCTCAAATGCTTTAACCCAACCCAATTTAAAACTGAACTAAAGGCTTGTAACTGGAACCCACTAAAAACACTTCCTCTTCAAGAAGCTGTTAATTACTTTAACAACACATTCCTAACTATTCTAGATTATCATGCACCAAAATGTTCTATTAGAATTAAGGCTAAGCCAGCCCCCTGGCTAACGAAAGAGACTAGACAAAAAATGTCACTTAGAAACAAATCTTGGTTAAAATGGTGAATTAGCAAATCTCCCATAGACCAACAGACTTTCAGGCACCTGAGAAACAATACCAAAAAAGCAATCCTCTCTGACAAAAGGAACTGTTATAGCAATCTTCAGCAAGTGAATCACAATAACCCTCAAAAATTCTGGTCAACCCTAAATAGACTTCTTCACCCTGGACAGACTACCACCCCCCCCTTCTGGGTCTGATAAAATTTCTCCCCTTGATACTGCCAACACTTTCAACTCATTCTTCATTAATACTATTAATTCCTTGGCCTCCCATCTCTCCAGTGACAATACTAGCATCCATGACCATGCATCCTCCAAACTACCGACCTTTAGGCTTCAACCCATCTCCACTACCTTTATACAGAGATGCATTCTCAAACTTAAACCTTGCACCCCCTCAGCTGACCAGCTTCCTTCTGAATTCCTTCAAAAAGCAGCCTCTGAAATAGCTTATCCCATATCATTTCTCATTAATAGGACCATAAATGAAGAAACCATCCCTGATGTATGGAAAATCTCTCACATCATACCATTACATAAAGGAGGAAACTCCTTTGAACATTCTAACTACAGGCCCATAGCCCTATTGTCCCCACTCGCTAAAATAATGGAAAAATGTGTCCACCATCAGTTAATGAATCACCTTATACAAAATAAAATTCTGACAAACTGTCAACATGGCTTTAGGCCCTATCATAGCACAACTACTGCTCTGCTCTCCTTTACAGATATTATTAACAATAATCGCAACAATAATAGCCTGTCTTCTGCTCTCTTCATTGACCTGTCCAAAGCCTTTGACATGGTTAACCACTCTCTCCTATTAAAAATTCTTGAATCTCTTTCCTTAGGACCTGAGGCTATCCACTGGTTCAGTTCATATCTCACTAACAGGAAACAGGCTGTCCTCTGGGATAACAAACTCTCATCTCTTCTACCAATCTCACTTGGAGTCCCCCAAGGCTCTATTCTTGGACCACTTCTTTTCTCCCTCTTTATAAATGACTTACAATTAGCCATTCCACAGGCTACTTGTATTCAATATGCTGATGACTCCACACTTATTTGCTCTGCTAAATCCATTTCTGAACTTCAAACTAACACTCAAGCTGTATTTTCTAAAGTCGAAACTTGGTTCCTAAAACGCTGTCTACTCCTAAATGCAAAAAAGACCAAACTACTACTCTTTAAACCTACTACCAGATCCCCTACATTCGACTTCTCCATTGTGTCGAATAATGGAACCATTATATCACCTGACTCTACTACCAAATTGCTAGGGGTCACGATTGATAACAATCTCTCCTTCGACTTTCATATCAATAATACCATTAAATCTGTAAACAGGAAACTTGGCTCTCTATATAGAATCAAAACTTTTTTAACCTTCCCAGCAAAAGTGAATCTTGCCCACTCACATCTTATTTCCACACTTCTCTATGCCTCACCTATCTACACTAATCTCAAGAAAAACAATCTCTCTAAACTGTCTACCACTTACAATAACATAGCTAGATTTGTTACTGGAAAACAATTTAGAACCCACCATTGTCAGAATCTGCAACAACTTAACTGGCTTGAACTGACAAACATGTTGCTTCTATCCCAACTTATGTTTGTCCAAAGAGCCTTTTACCAACCTCTTAATACACCTGCTCTTTCTAACCTCTTAAGCCCCTACTCAAACCTGAACTCACTCCGCTCTTCTAGCAAATTGCTAGTTACCTTAACCAAATCTAATAACCTTGCTGGTGATTCCCTTTTCTCAAATGCCATTGGGAAACACTGGAATAAACTTCCTCCCGAACTTACTTCAATTGCATCTACTGCTCTGTTTAAACAAAAACTAAGAGTCCACCTTAAAAAACACTGGATATGTTCCTGCTCTAAGCCTGATTAAAATTTTCTTGGTTCTCTCTCCTCCTCATGGCTATTTGTCTCTCTCTTTCTGGCAATACATATCTCTTCTAATCTGTACCTTCTTTCGATTAATGTTCTCTCTTTTCCTTGGTTTCATGCTTTCTCTAATTGATTCCAAAGATGAAATTATGTTGAACATGTGGTTTATACCTTTAAAATATAATTAATCATTCTTGTCCTGAGTGAAAGACCTACCACTTTTTTAATCTGTTCGTTAATCTGTTATTATGTATTTTTTGTTATGTTGTATCCGTCCTGTCTACATGTGGAGCTTTTCTCCCCGGGCCTCTACTGAAATTGGAAATATATCCAGTTAGACTAGCCCAGTTAACAAATGTAAAATAAATAAATAAAAATAAATAAAATATAAAAGAGGATAGAAGTGCATTTGTTTAGTTCTGAAAGTTTCATGAAACGGGTTGAAATAAATATTTTTTATTTCCTGTTTCCTTATTTTATAGGTCAGTACCAGATAAACAGAATTTTTAAGTGTAGGTATATAAAGTGTAATAATTCCAGTTGGCTACACTGTTCTGTTATGCCTCTATGTTAAGAGCCTTTAATGGCTATAGATGTGTACTAGGCAAACAGAGATATAGATATGTACATATATTACATAGACAAGAAGAAAAATATTAGATAGATAGATAAATAGGTAGATAGATAGATAGATAGATAGATAGATAGATAGATAGATAGATAGATAGATTGACAGATACTTAGATTATATAGAGAGACAAATAGATACTATACATATTCAAATTTAAAATAGTTAAATTGTTTCATGCATGAACCTACTTGAACACTTTAACAAATGTGCAGCAAGGTTTTAACTTTCTTACTTCTATGGGTAGAAAACTGACAAAAATAAAATCACATTTGTGGGGAGACCTTTAAACCTAGAAAAAAAAGAAAGAGAAGACTCAATGATACAACATTTGCTTTTGTTTTTCTTAATGTGTTTAATACAACAATGTCTGCATTCTAAGCCATGTGAAGAAACAAACAAGGCTTCCTGTACCTGAATGATGGCACTCAACATTACAAGTTCCGACATTTCAATAGGGATCCTTTGTGAACACTGTTACCAGTTTGTATGTGCTGGTTTACATTAGGAGCTCATTTCTACAAATGCCATATTACCCTGCACTAAGTATAACAAGTCACTCTGCGCTGTCTTTCCCATAGTATTTGTTGTGCTAGTACTGCAGTCTGTGTGAGGGATTGACACAAAATGAGTTCTTCCAAAACGTACATGATTTGCACCAAAATATATATTTTCCCAGTAACATATCTAGGTTAATAGAGGGAATTAATTTAAACTTTTCAGCTATTGTTTTAGTAGACTATAACACGTTATTGTTTTATTAGACTA
The DNA here is from genome assembly GCF_019279795.1 of Protopterus annectens. Taxonomy (NCBI): domain Eukaryota; kingdom Metazoa; phylum Chordata; order Ceratodontiformes; family Protopteridae; genus Protopterus; species Protopterus annectens. The sequence continues at coordinate 1,029,101,260 of NC_056747.1, forward strand.
TAATATGTGAAATGTAATATAATTTTCACTGAAAGTCATTATCCACCCTTTCATAAATCACTGTCAATGGAGTGCATAAACTTTAAAGGACCTATGCAAGCACACAGGTTATGTGCCTGCTTTCTTGAAAGAGACATGAATATATGATATAACTTGCAATCTAAATCAGGTTGCCAATAGTACCTGGAGATCAGATTTAAGTAGCTAGTATCACATAAACTGTGCTCCAAGGTATAAAAGCAGTTCTGAATTCTAGATTAATACTGACGTGCAACACAATGCTGTAGAGGGTTGAGTTGCTGCTTCATAGCATTTGGGTCTTCAGTTTGTTTCCTTACTGTCTGCCTTCCCTCTGGAGCCTGCAGGTACTCTCTGTGCCCATGTGGATTCTCCAAGTGTTTCAGTTTCTCCCTGCTTTGCAAGGGCATGGTATAGGGAAGCTGTCCATCCTCCAAATTCCCCATTGTATATCTGAGTGCATGTGGTCTGTGTGTGCATGTGTGTGCGTGCATGCATGTGTGTGTGTGTGTGTGTGTGTGTGTGTGTGTGTGTGTGTGTGTGTGTGTGTGTGTGTGTGTGTGTGTGTGTGCGTGTGTGTGTGTGTCTTTGTCCTGCAGTTATGGGCTTTAATGTTACTGAATTAGTTTCTCTGTACTGCACTTAATGAATGCCATGGTATGCGTTATCTCTCCTTTGACACTGAATTAAGTAAAGTGAAAATCACAGAATTAATCTTTTTATATTTATGTACATAGCAAGATATAAATGAAACAGATATGAGGCAAGTTCTTGGAAAAATAGCTGTTGTTATCATTGCTACTAGCTCAGCATTTTGATGGATCATATTAGTCCACAGCAAGTCAGGATTATAAACTGAGAGGATCATCATTCCCTGATCTGGATAACATTCATTTGACAATATAAAGTTTTAACTCAGCACAGCTGACTATTTCCTGAGCTAACCATGAATCCAATTTTTCATAGTAGGTGAGGGAAGGCTATGCAAACCAAAGCCATTTCTGAGTGATTAGCTCTTTCATGCTTTATTTATTTAATGTTCAGACTGTATCATAAGCCTTGCAATTAGATGAAGTTTGAGTTTTATTTATCTGTTGATGTATTTTTGTATTTGTTTATTCATTTATTTTTGAGTCATTCATTGATCTCATTAAGTTTACCAGGTACATCTGCATTTTTTACATTTACATGGGGTACTCTGGTGCACTGCTTGTTAACTGACTGGTTACAAAGTATGCAAGCACAAAATAGAGGAACCAAATTCAGGGTTTCATGATGAAGTTCATTTGCAGCACATAGTTGTATACCTTGCTTACGTGTTGTCAGAAACATAACAGGTAAACTACACCACAAAGTACAGAGACAACACACTGAAACACCAGTATAAGAGTTCTTCATTTTGAGACCATTTTATTTTCAGAAAAGGGGAGAAAGATGTTTAGTCAAATGCAATCCAGCCAGCAAATCACTTGAAAATTTAGCTGGATTTTTCAAAAAGACAGCAGTCACTGAGAATAGTATAGTCTGTCTTTCAAAATATGTGGTGATGCCCAGATATATTTATAATAAGTAGCAGGGATATAAGGGATAAAGCCTTCTGCATAGGTTGTGTTAGGGATAAATTCCCTGAAAGAAAAAGATCCTAGTATTAAACTTTTCCAAACAGATACTTGATTGATTTTTGGCAACTCTAAAAATCTTATCTTAGAACAAACAATCTAGTCTCCTAGAAATTAGGCTAATATGATATGCTTCTGCAATGCCATTCACTGAATTTACAGCTGGCATAAAACTTGAACTTTTGTTTATTTATTTTGCAGTACTATATGTAGCTTTTTCTGTTGAATGATTTTCATATGACTGATATGTATACTTACTTAATTTTGAGGTATATTATCATTTAAGTATTTTGACAAGTATCATCCTCTCTTGAATGTTTCTATGCTATGGGTAGTCAAGTCCCTTAAGTTAATACTGTTTTCCTTTGGTCTTTATATGCAAAATGAAACAATATCAATGCTGGGTTAAAAAGAAAGTCAGGAACAAAAGAAAAAAAAAGATCTACAAAATGATTGGTCATGGTTCTGTCAACTTTCAAAAAATAAGAAAACCTCTCATCAAAAAGGGGTAGTAGGACACATTTCTGGAGTCAGGCCTGAGGATGGTGATCATTAGTGAGGTCCGGCTAATTGGATGACCCATGTAGTCTGAGTTTAGGTAAACAAAATTGCATAGAATCAATATATGAGCTCGCTGTCCACACAGTTGAAGGGTAGGTATCATTTGCAATGCCAGTCAAGTGACAAACAGGAATGAGATGGATTATGATGGATTAGATCCTGGAAATGGAACATGACTCTCAGGAGATGGAAATGAAAAGTACCAGCTAGGAATACATGGCTTTACTTCTACACACAACATTTGTTCTGGAGCTGCATTTTTGATTGGAGTGTTGTTCTTTGTCTGAGAGGCTTTGTGTAAGTGCAGGCATAGTCACAAAGTGCCACCATGGGTACTGTACAGTTTGGGACTGTGCCAGATAATGACATGGTCACCTCAGTGTGACTGTGAATTTCAGAAAAGAAAATTCTATCTAATGTTTCTGCATATCCATCTAACAGCTACATGGAAAGTCCATGCTTCCAGAAGACTATGAGAATAGTGCTACATTGGGTCCTACCTACCGACAGCCTCCAAATGTCTACTGAGAAACTTCAACAATCATGTGTGGGATGATGAAGACACATGAAGACTGTGACTGGGGGGCTTGTTAGACCTATATTCAAACTGATTTGTTACTAAACATCTGGGTTAGTCATGGCTTATCCATAACAGACACCATGTCCAAACAGAAATCTAGTCATAGACATACATCAGATCATGGCACCTTGGGCCAGTGATTGATGATTACTTTTGCATTCATGTGATCAGGGCTGAAGCCATTTGCTTTGGGCACTCAGTTCAAAGGGGTGCTGAGTTGTCAGCTTGATGATGAGATGAATCCCAAAGGTGGGGCATCTGCTGTTCTTACCCAACAAGCTCAAAAGTGTAGTGAGGCTGTAGCTATCTCTGATACGCTTAGCCAGAGTTTCTTTGTGAGATGCATTCAACTCTCAACTTGGAAGATTTCTTTCCATATTACTTGGGAGGTTAGGGATGAGGAGTCAGAATGGATTCTGCTCAAGACCTTAGTAGCTGAGGCAACAGCAAGAAGCTAAAGCCAAAATGTGTTTAATTGTTTTCATGTTGGTAACTCATGGATCTACTGGTAGAAACCAGCACTGAAGAAAGAATCAAGCTAAAGAATGACTCATTTGGTCCAGTGTCAGTAGATAAGTTTCCATTTCAAAATAATAGGCATTGATGGGGCTTGTAAGACAGCATTTGCGGCAATAGCCAAAATGAATGCCCAAATGTTGGAGGAGTTTGGCAAGGCCTTTGGGAATTGCATTTAGTTGACCTCAAAAACATTTTGGTAAATAATCCTGTGATCTAATGGAAGGAGATGTTCTCGGCAAGGGGATGGGAAATGTTGAACTTTACTGTGGACATTGTCAAGAGATGTAGGAACACTGTCAGCAATAACTAAACCTACTAGGGATGGCTTCTTTGAGGAAACAATGCAAGAAGCAGATGGAGTGAATTAGTCTGTTCCCATAGATGTGGTCACTCTAACAATTAAAGCAGTGGGAGGTGACTCTTTAGTTAGGAATACAGACTTTATATTCACCAGACTGGACAAAAGGAGGGTGACTGTAAGCTGGTTGTCCAGTGCTAGGATCCATGATGTTATAAATGGACAAATATGACTATGATATAGTGGGGTCCAATTTGATAATGAATTACCTGAGGCGCTGTACTCACAGGAACATGCAGAGAGACACAATGGAACTTGCTATACAAGATTCCAAGAATGATGGCAAGATATCAAGAAAAAATAATTGACTTTAACAATTGGCTAAGTAGATCTCTATTCCAGGGAACAATGCCTATCATGAATTCAGATGCACATTTTGTAAATGTCTTTCACTCCTACAGGACTATAGCAGCACTGGTCTTCCTCTTTCCTAGTGATATTATATGATGTTCACCAGTTCTCAACTACCATATACTGAATGCCTTCCTACCCACTGAAATCATCTACAAGTACCTGAATCAAGACTGTGGTGTCAACTTCCATTTCCTGTCAAGACACACAGGTAAGGCAGTGACACAAGGCACCAAAAACAAGTTATGTAGGTACTTCATATTTTTCCATTCTATGAACTGCCCCAGGATAGTTCCTACAACTGTGTGAGACCTGTGACTAGTTTTGACTGACTGTCCAAAGCTGTAACCCTGTATGTCCTTCCTTATATACTATTTCTGTAGTTAAATTAAAATATACTCCTAAATTTACACACCTTGAACTGAGTATCTGTAACATGATATGCAAGAATCTCAAGCCACTAGTGTTTTCATTTCTCTGCCTAATACCTTTGTTTTCCTAACTTAATATAATGACTAATTATATACTCAATTTTTATTTTGTGTACATTTGCCATGCTATTGGCATTTTGTTAAAATTCTGATATACTTAGCAATATCTCATTCCTGTATAACTCACTGAATTGATTGACTTTTTTTGTTATTTTTACCTCAGAGCTTCAGCCTGGGGTCCTGCTCTATTTACCCATACTCTTCTTAGTCTCACTATACCCCCAACCTACCCTACCCCACCTCTAATTCCCATACCCCCACTTAGTTTACATTTCAATCTTTCTAGCTCCAACTCTTCTCTCCAGTCAACCAATAAACAACTATCTCCAGCCAACTGATCTTTCATAGTCATCTTTGTCATCCTACTAAGTACTCCACATCAGTGCCACAAACTTAGACTCTCGTCTCCCTCTCCCTATCTACCAATAATCCACTATCTCCTTCCTATTAGCTCACAAACTTACTCTCGTCCCTCTCTCCATATCTAGTAATACTCTATCTCATTCCTTTTTAGCTCACCTATTTATCCTTAGTGCCCCTGTAGTAACTAAAACCTCTATTTACTACAATCACACTCAACAATTCTTTCCAGTCTCTCTGCTTCAATCTAAAACTATATTTTTTACTTATCTGAGACTGATACTTGTCTCCTTCTACCCCTCTGTCCTCAAGCAAACTTATATTAAACCCATGATTTATATGTCAAAGACATTTGCTAACTACTATCAATAGATACCTTGTTGTTTAAAATACTTTTGGTTACATATCTATTCTACATGTTGTCATTTACTCTCTCTACTCTTACTTGATCACCTACACAACCTGTCAACCAACTCTCCCTCTAACCACCAAAACCTATTCTCTAACCCTTCCTCATTTCATTGTTATTCTTACCCAAAACAAAGCTATGTATAGCATTAATCATTTTACCAATACACCTACTGCTAACCCATCTCACATTCCCTCCACTACATACAAATCCTTCACCTCTGCCATCTTTCAATATGTTCATCTAACCACAATCACTATTTCATTATGATAGCACCTTCCCTCCTCCACACTTTCTTGATATTCCTCTGAAAGCACAACCTGCTCCAAATTAACCCCATAACACATAAGCTTACAATAAAAAATAAACTAAATATAAAGTGGCTATTCTTCCATCAGCATAATACTTCTAACTTACAATTATGTGGGGACATCCATCCCAGTCCTAGCCCATCATAACATCAACTCCCCATTATATGCATCCCCAACCAATCCTGGCTCTCTAGGTGCTCCTCTCCTGGATAAACTCACTATCAGTGAAACACTATCTTCTCTACCTTTCTCCTCCTTTTACTGTCTTGTCTAACCATATCCTACCTTAACCTTGCTATCCTCTTCCATGTAATTGCTCTTATCACAGCCTTCTGACCTTATCTCCGATCACTATTACTGCACTTCTAAACTTTAGCTCTGAATCTCCTCTCTTCCATTTGGCAGTATGCACACCACAGTTCTCCTCTACTTTCTCCTTCTCTCCTTTCATTGATGTAAATACAGACTATTTTTCTCCACTGTTTTCCCCATCACTAGTCTGTTTTTCTCACTTTAATACAGATCAAATCATTTTACTACTATTTTGCACAGTTACCATATAAATCTCACAAGATTTTTAATTGTCATTAACCATGTAAATGTGTGGCAAATATATTTTTAACAATGCTGCATATAGACTTTGTAACCTAATGTACTTTGCTTGCTTGTATTTCAGTACATATTTATCATATAATTGTGTTACAAATTTATCTCTATCACTGTTGCACTTAACACTTTGTAACCAGCTGTACTCATCTTTTCTTGCTTTTATTCATAATATGTATTTATTACTGCATTGTAAAACATTTCTTCCTGGACCTTCACTGGAAAGGATTTGTTTACCCGGTTGGACTGTCCTGGTAAACAAAAGCAACAAATAAATACATAATTATACTAAACAAAACGAATTACTAAATTATTATCTGTTGTAGGACCATGTCTGTGACCCCCTCAGAGTATGTAATACACCTTAATCAGTAAGAAAAATAAACCATTGAACAAATACTTTTCTTTTTTCTCAAATATTTTTTTTTTATTGTCAATTAAAATAACATTTACATAATATTTTTAAATATCATTTTAAACAACTATATACAATATGTACAGTAGCCTGACTTTCAATTATATACACTGTATGTTATTAAGGTTCCCTATCAGAAGCCTGAAACACTATAAGCCTGAAAATCAAAATCCTGAAAACTATAGACTGAAAGACCAAAATCCTGAAAGACCAAAATCCTGAAACTCAAAATCCTGAAAACACAAATAATGCTAATATGTCACTATAAAGACACTAATATCTACCAACTGACCCTGACCCTAACCCTAACCCTAAGGTCCGTCACTATCACACACTCACCTGACCCGCACCCTAACCCTAACTCACTTAAACTGCCCCTAACCCCAATATTTGTCACTATTGCATACATGCCTAACCTGCGCCCTAACCCTAACTCACTTAAACCGCCCCTAACCCTAACATAAAACCAACCGCACACTTACCTGAACCCAACGCATGACCCAACACCACAGGGCTAACAATAGCAAAGCCACAATGACGTCAGTATGTCCATTTTGTGTTTTCAGGATTTTGAGTTTCAGGATTTTGGTCTTTCAGGATTTTGGTCTTTCAGTCTATAGTTTTCAGGATTTTGATTTTCAGGCTTATAGTGTTTCAGGCTTCTGATAGGGAACCGTTATTAAATACAGAATTAACAGATCAGTTATCAGAGATACAATATTGCTTATTGCAGAGTGTCCAACAAAGATATAACTTTCTTCCAAGGATTATTAACCAATGGCCTGGGATAGATTCGTAGTTCTTTGATATTTCCATCAATGCAGTTGTCTTCAGTAAAGTGTAGAATTCTTCCAAGGTCGGGGGTGTATTTGAATTCCAGCTTCTGGGTACGCATTTCCTAGATATAGCAAGTATTGTCCATAACAAATACATATTTGTCTTATTCAGTTAGGGACGTTTAGAATTATCAGTACTTTAGTTAAGGTAAAGGATTCATTAAATAAAGTTTGTAAAAAATGATTGATTCCATTCCAATATGATTTAATTTTATTACATTCATAAAAAATATGAATCCAGTCTGCTTTATTTGACTTTTCACACCTTAACTGATAGTAAAATGTTAGTTTTAATTTCTTCTGTTAACTGCAATGACTGACCTTTTGTTAAGAACTGCCAGTATAATGGTTTGGGAATTGTTTTATATGTTATTAACTCTTTATATAGATTTGAAATGTAATTTTTCTTTTCAGAACTATTATATATAAATTCATACAGAAAACTTATTAGATTTGGAATATCTTTAAGTGAGGAATTATTAATTAATCTGCATAAATCTTGAGTGTACATTAAAATGCATTGCAAGGTTAACCAGTCCTGTATTGGAATATTGTAAGCAGTTTTTATCATATGTATATCTAAAACATTTAATTTATTTACAAATTGAAATCAGCATAAGAATCCATTTTGTTCCCAGGAGGTTATTGTTTCCCTATATATTTTGTGAGGAGAGTTCTTAGTGATGGTAAATGGGGTTAAAAGGTCAAGCCAAAGTTTTGGATCTATGTTTGCATTGATACGTTTCCTAAGGGAATTGATGTAATGATTAATCAGTGTTGTTTTAGAAGGTTTTGTTATATTATATTGTATACTTATGCATAGTATGTACCAGGGTTTGTTTAATTTGTCTACTATTAAAATTTTTAACAGATTAAATTCATTTATTAATATAGCCATTGTTAATTCTTTCCAGTTGGCAAAATAATTTGGGTTTGTCCAGTCTATTGTAATTTTAAGCACAGATCCTTTTATATATGTTTCTATTTCTGGGAAGTTCAATCCTCCTTGTTTCCAGGGTCTAATGTGATGAGTTAGAGCAACTCTATTCTTTTTGGGATACCATAAAAATTGTATTAAACATGAGTTTATTTCTTTAAGAATGCATCTTTCAGGAATTAACTGTATTGCTAATGCTACATATAGTATGTTTGGCAATAAGACCATTTTTATTAATTGCAATCTATCTTCAAAAGTTAATATAATCACTTTTCTATATATATTTTTATTGTTTCAATAATGTTTTTATAATTTATTAATATTGTTTCGTTTATATATTTGCATAACACTATTCCTAAATAATTTAGCGTAAGTTCTTGTTTTCTTATGATGGATTTATCTGTAACTTGTAGTTATTTTTTCTTATTTAAAAATAGAAATTTTGATTTTGATCTATTAAAGTGTAGACCTGAAATCTTATAAAATTTCTCCATTACTTCTTATAGCTCTCCTAATGACTCTCTGGAGTTTGATAGGGTTAATAAAATAACATCAGCAAAAAGCATTATTGTAGATATGTACTGGTCATAGTGTTCTATTCTTTTTATTCTTGGATTATTGTATATTATTTCTGCAAGTATTTCTATAGCCAAAGCAAATAAAATAGGAGAAAGGGGGCATCCTTGTTTAGTACCTTTTGTTATATGGATAGATTCTGAGGTGAAAGGACCTAATTTAATGTAGGCTAAGTTATTAATATATATGTTTTTTTAGTAATAAGATGAAAAGAGGAGGAAATTCAAATAATGCTAAAGTTTTAAATAGATATTCCCAGTTGAGGGAATCAAAGGCTTTTTTCTATGTCTAATCCAATTACAAGTGTTTTTCTATCTTCTTTATTCACATAGTCTATAAGAGTAAGTATCCTTTTAATATTATCATGTGTATGCCTGTTAGATAAAAATCCAGTTTGATCATTATTAATTGTCTTTGAAAGTGGGATTTTCATTTTGTTAGCTAGTATTAACATGAATATTTTGTAATCATTATTCAGTAATGATATAGGTCTGTATGAGGTCCAAAGGTCTGATGGTTTATTATCTTTTAGAACTGGTGTTATGAGAGAATATTTCAATGAGGGTGGTATTTTTGCTTCTGACTGGACTTCTAGCACAGTTTTATGAAAAAGGGAGATTACTGTTGAAGGGGAGAGTTTGTAATTTCCGTAATTATACCATCTATCCCTGGAGCTTTTTAGATTTACTTTCGTTTATCTTGTCAACAATTTCTTTGTAGGATATAGGTTTTTGTAGGTCTAGTTTTAAGTTTTTGGGAATTTTTTTTTATATTGATAAGGTTTGTATCTAAGTTTATTTGGTTGGTATCTAAATCTTCTTTTTTGAAGTGTTCCATATAATGGAACCGAAATGCTTCAAGGATGTCTCCTATATCTGATACTTTTTTCCCTTTCTTTTCATGATATATACTACTAATGTTATTTGCTTTAGATTGTATTTTAATTCTTGTAGATAAGTTATGTAGATATCCGGAGGAGGTGGCTAATGAGTTTATTTTTAATTTTTCCAAGGCTAGACAAGTTTTGTGTGTTAGAATTTCATTATATTTTTTATTTAATTTCTTTTTTGACTGCTGAACAATTCTGATTTTTTTTTTGATTTTGCTGTCAAGAGTCTGGTTTACAAGTCAAATGATTCAGATTCCCACTCTCTAACTTTGTTTTTGTACCAGCTAAGGGTCTTACCATATAAAAGCTCTTTTAATGAGTCCCAAACCATGACTCTACTGATGTCTGTTGTATTATTAATTTCAAGAAATAATTGTAGTTCTGACAACACCCAGGGTCTGAGTTCTTTAATTTTCATGATATATGATGGAATTCTAGTTGAGAGGATTAAAGGTTTAAACTTTATTTGGCGCTTCATTATCAGAGAGTCATGATCTGAGAAGGGGCATGGAACTATTGAGAAGTTGAGGATTTTTGTTTGTAAATCTTGAACTACGAATAATTTGTCTAGTCTGGTTTGTGTTCAAAATCTATGGTCTTTATGGGAAAATAATAAGGATTTATCATCTTTTACTTTAAAAGTGTCAATTAAATTAAATGAATCAACCCATTTTTTAAGGACTTTGAAATAGTTGCTATGCAAAAAGACTTCTTGGTGGTTTCAGAAGCTTCTAAGGTACAATTAAAGTCTTCTCCCAGTATACGATTTCCTTTATAATTGTTGGAAATAAAATCTAGGTGTTTTTTAATTGTTCCTTCTCCAATTCCTGGGAACCAATATAGATTAGCTAAGGTCCATATTCTGTTATTAAATTTAATTATAACAAATGCTAGTAGACCTTCTTTGTCTTCATATTTATAAATAACTTTTGGAGTGATTATGTTTTTCTTCCAGAGAATTTATACTCCTTTTGTCTTTGTTCTATAGGAGGATTGAGCTAAGACTGTATAGTCCTTAGGGTTCCAAATAAAGCTATCATTAGTCTTAAAATGCATTTCCTGGAGAAATACTATTTGTGCCTTATTTAGATTTAAATATTTTAGTAAGTTTTATATTTTATTTGCATTATTTAAGCCATTAGTATTTAATGATAAGAATGTTAAATCCATTTCAAGCTATTGTTGGAAGAAACTTTTTGCTTCTCTCTTTTTTTTTTAATTTTGATTATAGTAGTTATACCATATTATCTGATAACATTGGATGTTATTTTTATGTGTGTAAACTTGGGAGTGTAATTTAATGTTCTTTCTTCTTTAAATATAAGTAGAGTAAAATTCTGGTCAAGCTTTAAAAAAGGACTTCTATAAAACATTAATTCTAAAGTATCAAATACAAGTAAATATGAATTTCCCATTAAACATGGAATGAAAGTCATTCCTAATCCAATAGATAAAGATAGATCTATTGGATTATCACTCATACCTTTAACCAACAATATCTACTGAGCTCCATATGTTAAATTATTATATGGATAATTTTCTTAAAAGAGATATGAAATTCTATATTATTCTATTATTGTTCTATAGTATTTTATATATCAGGATGGAATGTTAGTAGTGTAAACAATCATGTTGACTTAGAAAATATCCAATATTTATTCACCCTTAAGAGATCCCAAACTTGTCAGATATGTCATTTTGCATAAATTAAATGCAACAGAGGAGCATACACTAAATAAGCCAACAACAAATACATTATTACTAAAATAATTTGACTAAAAGGACTCTACAGGAGACAATGAGTGATTACCAATGAAATATGAATTTACTGTAGGTGTACTGTTTTCCTTTACTTTCCCACTCTTCAGCTCACCAACTTCAACTTACACTTATGAAAAGACATGGCTTATCAGTGGTATCCTGACTCTGAGTAGAGGCGCCCTAGTTTCTAGTGTGCAGTGCTTTTATATATTTATAGATTTACAAAGCAGAGTCTAAGAATGAACTATGATCACCCTGACAATTTCCATCCTGCATAGGGCACCTCCTGCTTCCAGAATGGGTAATCACATCAGGACTAGAATGAATGTGAAGGTACCTATATGGTAATCAAGACTTACCTTAGGTAAGTATTAATCAAATAGTATTTAGAAAAACTTAGAGAGTTCTTGGGGCAGTTAGAATACTCTTAAGCCTCTTCTCCCTTGACCAAAAACAGAGATTTCCCTTCCCTTTCTTTCCCTTGTTTCAAATCAGTACTAATAAAAGAAATTCAGCAAACATAGGTAAACAGAAAAAACTTTCAGTAATCCATCTTGCACATGACTCGCAATCCAATAAACAAGTCAGTGACTAACATCACTTTATTAAACATTATAAAGACAAATTAGAAATAATTTCCTAGCACTTTAAATTCTCTGATAAAGCAAACAGTAACAATAAGCTATTTTAAATAAAAGTGTAAAGCATTTCAAATTTTCCTTGCATGTATACATTTCTACTTGTATTGTAGTGTCAATAGCTCTTTGAAATCTGTACAATGCTTCACTTCTTCAAATCATTTCTTTTTCAATTCAGGTTTTGTTTTGTCAAAACAGCAACAATATTTCAAAGGCACAATTAATATTTAGACTGATGTTTCAAATAAATAACTTGTCAGTTGCCAATTGAGTTAGTTTAGAATGTAAGATCCGTGCAAATATAGCATGTTGCAAAAATAATATGTATTTTTTCGTGTGCTCTGGAGACTGTCATATGCAAGTGACATATATAATTAGCATATATAGAGCATATATCTTATGGATTCAGGTTGTTAAAGTAAATTATGCTTATTAATCAGGCAGTTTCATTTAAATTCACAAGTAATTTGGGGACATTTCAGTTGAGTTTCCAGGAATGTGTAGTCCAATGTGAGTAACTGAGTCCACTTTTTCTCATAAACATATGTAACAATTCATTAAACTAAGCAGAGTCTAACATCTGTCTAATAATCATTATGAAGACAAAGAATAGTAATTTCCTATCTCTTCAAACTTTCTGATATTGCAAATGTTGACAGTAAGCTATTTTAACTGGAAGACTAAAACATTTCAATACTTCCTTGTGAATATATATTTTTACTTGTACTGTAGTATTAAGAACTGTCTTTGAAATCTATGCATTACTTCACTTCTTTCAAGTCATTCATTTTACAGTTCAGATTATATTTTGTCAAAATGTCAATAGCATTTCAAGGGCACGTTTAATATTTAAACATATTTTAAATGAATAGCTATCAGTTACCAAGTGAGTTTGTACAGAGTCTAAGGTAACTGCAAAGATAACATGTTGCAAAAAGTAATATGTATCTTTTCATGTGCTCTAAAGACTGACAATTTCAAGTAACATATAAAATGTAACTTTTACACTTCAGACAGCTTGTAAAATCAGCATGTTAAAGTGAGTAATACTTTTTATTCAAGCAGCTACATTTCAGTGCACATGTAGTTTGGGAACATTTCAGTTGTGTTTCCAGAAATATGTAATCCTATCAGGATAAATCATAAAATATTTACAAATAATCCTATTATGTATTTATATTACCTTATTTAGGTCGTTTTTCATTTTAATGACTAAACAACATTACTTTTTCTTATTATTTGTTATCTGTGAGACTAAATGCACTTCACAGATTCACAGTGTCCTTAGCAACTGCAGCAATCAAGGGACTCAAACATATGCAATATGCTGCCCGGCTAAAGAAACTCCAGCTCTACTCAGTAGCATACCGCCTACTCAGAGGCGATCTATGCCTGACGTACAAGGCCATGCCAACCCGGAATTAATGGACATGCTCCACCTCAGAAAATCCATATCCACCAGAGCTACGCGAGTGAGATATTTGAACCTCAGCACAGAAATAAATAGGACATGCTGGAGGGACAGATTTATAACCCAGAGGCTCCCTTCACTCTGGAATAAAATCCCAGTCCATGTGAGGCAGAGCCCCTCACTGACTCTCTTCAAGAGAAATCTTGATGAGTGGATTGGTGATGGTAGGTTTCCCCCGGGGGTCACTTCTGTGTCACTGCTAGACAGAGGTACAGTAAACTAAACCTTAAAATGGGCACATTATACTCATTCCAAGGGGTGGTGAAAGCCAAACACACTCTGGCTAGGCTTATAAATGCCCTAGGGCAGATAGCCTAGTATGAACCTATGAACCTATGAACTGTTGCTATGGCAATGCAAATAAAATGTGAAAAAAGCTTCACTTCTCTTAATCAACAGTACATTTTTCCCTCCTTTTTTATGTATTTAGTACTAAAAGGAAATAATTCAAAGGACATATGTACATGAATGGAATATTTCAGAGTTCATCACGAACATGTCCCCAATCCCAATAAGCATAACATTGACTATCATTAATCTAATAAATATTGTAATAACAATTAAGTTCACTATTCCAATTAGTCTACCTTAAAACTAGATTATTTTAGACTATTATTTATTTGTGTATAGATAGTGAGTTATTAAATATATACAGACTATATTAGTATAGTAAATAGGAGAGAATTTAAAAAGGGAGACAAGATGCAGTTAAAATAAATAATGAGAAAAGACAGAAGAGAGAAGGAAAAGAGAAAATTGAGAAAAAATACACATATACTATTTATGTTGATTTACAGTATAAATATTTTATGTGCTATATAACCCTCCTTCTGGGAAAGAAAAGTACCCTGTTTTACATACCTGAGGTAATGTGAAAACTCTCATGTGTCAACTATTTAAAAAAAATAGATAAAGATTCCAGTAGTTTGTTACTTTTGTTTTAAAATTAAAAGCAGTAAAATTGGTCCTTTAAAGTAATGTTAAAACAATTCATATCATAGTAGATGCTTTGAGGGATTTGGCTGTAACATTTGTTTTGTTTTTTTTTTGTTTTTTTTTTTTGTTGTTCTCTTGAGAGAAGGTGACATCCAACCCATATCTTCTGGTAAAGTAATCACATTATTAGTTTTAATAAATGAAGAGGCTTCCTCTAAGTCAGTAAAAGTCCTCATCTGGTTGGCATACAGTATTCTTATCTTAGCTGGATATGCAAGTTGTGCCTTGATGTTATTTTGTTTCAGAAACTTTATCATTGGCCACACTTTTTTCCTTTGTTCCATTATTCTAGATGAATAGTCTTTATCAAATCTTATCAGACTATGTTTATATTTTAGAAGTGGCTTCCTCCAAGCAGATCTTAAAATCAGTTCCTTGTCCAAGTATGAAAGAAATTTGATAATTACTGACCTAGGAGGAGAGTTTGAGTTAGTGGCAGGTTTCCCAAAAGCTCTGTGTGCCCTTTCAATGCCAAAGGAAAATCCTTATTTTAAATTTAAAACGTCAGATATCCAGCTTGATAAAAAGGAAATAATATCCTCACCTTCTGTGTTTTCAAGTAATCAGAAAATCCTGATGTTATTTCTCCTCTCCCTATTTTCCAAGTCATCTACTTTATTAACCAAGTGTTTTGTTTAAGAAGCAGTTCTTTCTGTGTTTCCTCTTCCTTAAATCTACTTTCTAAGTCATTTAGAGAAACCTTTATTCCTGTTATCCTTGTCTGGTGTTGTTGTAGCATTTCCTTGAGGGTATCAGCCTGTTTTTGACTGCTTGTTTTAAGATTTTCCAGGTTCTCTTTAAAATCATCCATCTTCAAAGACAACTCCTGCAGGGTAGATGCCATCTGTTGTAGTTCCTTCTTTAAGGCAGCATCCTGGTGAGAATTCTTTGAGTTGCTCATTTTAACAAGTAAATATATCTCCAAGCTTTTTGACATGAAATTATTTGTAAAACTTCACCAACGTTTCTAATTATGTAAATTAGTCCTTTATCGATAAGATTTTATACTTTGAAGAAAAAAAATAATATTTTTCCTGTCTTATTTAACTAGTTATATGGAGCTCTAAAATACTGCTGCTTTCAGTTAGCCATTCAGCACAAATACTTTTCTTATGGACGACTTCAACTATCTATACATAAACTGGAAAGCATATAATAAGAACAACTAAATATATTCCACAGGTTTCTGTCCTTTGTAAATGTTAATACATGTGACTACATTGCTTCCCTGCCAACTAGAAATGTTAAACTTTTTGGTGTTTTCTTCATAAAAGTTGCCCACAGCCCTCACTTCCACTTGTTACCTCCAACCCAGCCAACAAAAATTATCTTTTTCTGACTACTCTGAAATCCTGATTTGTGGCCCCCTACTATTTCTTCTACATTGAGGGGTTTCAAAACCAGCAAAATATTATTCACTGATGTTATTAATAATCACAAATAATATAGTTCACCATATTGTACTTGCAACTGCTCTCCACTACTCTGAAGTTTACTTTGTTGTAGCTGCAGCTTCTCTTCACTACTCTGAAGTTTACTTTGTTGTACCTCAGCTGCTCTCCACTACTCTGATGTTTACTTTGTTGTACCTGCAGATGCTCTTCACTACTCTGAAGTTTACTTTGTTATACCTGCAGCTGCTCTCCTCTACTCTGTAGTTTACTTTGTTGCATGGGCGATGCTATAGGACTGCAGGACTGCAGCCCCCCCCCCACCTGTAGAAAGAAAAAAAAAAGAAGAAAGAAAAATAAGAAAAAATAAAAACAATCTGTGAGTCCCAGAACTCCACGCATGCATGCTGGAGTTTCTCACAGAACTCGTGACTACTGTGTTCATCACCACACAGACTTCTGGGCTGCAGGGCAGAGATGACTTCTCTGACTGCTGTGTTAGGCTGTTAGGCAGTCCAGATAGGGAAGAAAGGCATCTCTGCCCTGCAGGCCCAGAAGTTAGTGCGGTGATTACTGCACAGAACAGAAGGACACTAGACTGCATCACACACAGGCTGGTGCCTCTAGCCTACTTTTGCAGAGCCAGGAAATCAGCCATTAGCTTGCGTGGGCAACTGGATTAGCAAAGGACTGCTGCAGATGGTATGTGTGTGGGAAACCAGCCGTTAACTTGTGTGGGCAACCAGATTAGCAAAGGGCTTCCACAGATGGAGTGTGTGTGGGAAACCAGCTTGCATGGGCAACCAGATTAGTGAAGAACTGCTGCAGTGTGTGTGTGTGTGTGTGTGTGTGTGTGTGTGTGTGTGTGTGTGTGTGTGTGTGTGTGTGTGTGTGTGTGTGTGTGTGTGTGTGTGATGCTCCAGTTGCTATATACTGGTGGCTAGAGAACACATGGTGGTGGGTAGAGAATACTGAGACTTGCACCCTGTACCTTGGATGCAGGTGGCAAAGGCCTGAATTCCTTACCCACCACCATTTGTAAAAAAATTTGCATATTTTTGCCTCATATTTGTTCTGTTCCTCATAAAATCTGTGTTTTCTGTATGTTTGTTTTTCCTTGTAAAGTCACTAGTGCAATGGTGCACTGGTAGTATTGTTGCCTAACAACTACAGGTTCTCTAGTTTGACTCTTGGCTGGGGTGTCTTCTGTGTGGAGTCTGCATGTCCTCCGATCTTACAAAGGCATGTATCTGGAGTGTTTCTCCCTGCTCTGCTGAAAATTGGGGCTTTGTTCCAAGTCAGACTTTCCTGGTTAACAAATGTTACATAAAAATAACCAGCATTTGAATTTCAGACTTCATATTCTTCAAAAAGTACATGATAACACAAAACCTTTTATTCTAGCAATTTTCTAAGTTTATAACATGGATATTTGAAGTTTTTCCCTTTTTTGGACTGTATTCCCCAATTATTGGCTTCGTCCAGGTTTTGTGTGCTAAGGTTGAGAGCTATTGTGAGAACTGAATTCACTGACTATGTTTGGGGGCTGTATTCCCCCATTATTGGCTTTGTCCACATGTTTTTTGCTAAGAAGTTGAGAGCTATGGTGATAACTGAATTCACTGAATATGTTTGGGGGCTGTATTCCCTCATTATTGGCTTTGTTCAGGTGTTTTGTGCTAAGAGGTTGACAGCTATGGTGAGAACTGAATTCACTAAATGGTAGCCATTTTAAGTTTCAGTCTTCCTCTCTCTCGCAATCTGATTTGGCATAGTGGTATATTGCTCTAAGTGTTTTGCACAGGGTCCCCTGGGTTCAAGACTAGGCAGTGAAATGTATGGTGATATCACAGCATTTTATTCTAGCAATGTTCCAACATTATACAAGCAATGTTTAAAATGTGTCCCTGTTTTTTGGGCTTTTATCCCCCTCAATAAATTTTGGCTTTTTTCAGATTTCTTGTGCCACAAAGTTCAGAGATACAGCTGAGTGTCAAGTAGATTTTACAAGGAGCTGAGAGCTACAGGGGAACAAAAGTTTAGTGCTGCTTATGCTGAGTCTGCTTGCATTGTTAATAGCACAACAGGTAGTGTACTTGCTCTTGATTCAGAAGGCTGTGGGTTCTACTCCCACAGTAGGTAGATGCATTACTGTACTGCCTTGTAAAGGGGGTGAATGCTGCAGTTTTTTTTTTGGTGAAGACACCTAGTAACTATGAATCTGTTATCAGTTTGCCATCCATTCCCTATTGCAATATTATTAGCTTATAATTTTTTTAATGCGACATAGGCAATTTATTCCTCAGGGGCAACAGGGACTTTATTTGTAGATGAAACAATGACATATAAAGTTGTTTGCTAGCAGCAACCTCCTTCATTAGTTACAGATTTATTTAATGTGGAATTATTTAGATGACTTTTACTTCTTCAGAGACTGTGCATATTTACTGATACTAGTGGACTGTAGAAGTTTGAGTAGACTTTTATGATGGAAATGTTCTGAATTGGGCAGTTTTGTCATTAACGGTGCATGCATTTTGTTTCAATGTTTACTGAAAAATGTTCAAAAGAATAAATGTAAAATGCCCTTTAACAACTGTACTGTATTGTACAAGGAATATAATTTAATACAGTCAGGGAGGTGTATCAAAGAGCATGTGTATGTTACATGTTCAAGGGGCCTATGATTTGAAAATGGCCCAAAGTTAATCTTTATCTGCCAGTGGCAAAATGTATTTTCTTTGAATGTGGGTTTAAATGATGTTTCAAGGGCAGAGAAGATTTAATGCTAAGTCTATTTTCATTGTGAGACTGCATTGCTTTGTTTAGCAGATATCTATTAGGGTTTGTGCTGTAAAATGCAAACTAAAACTTTGAAATGAAATCCAAATCATTGCAGAAGTAAAGCAGTATGCACATTACAGTGTTTATGGTAAATGGGGCGAAATAAACAAGGAATGGGACATTGGAATAGCTGCAGGGAGAGGTTCCATTCGACCATGAGTTTGTGAGGGGTGAAAGGCAGCAAACTCAGACAGCCCCGGCTCAACTATAACTCTCAACTGTCCAGATTTTTGCAGAATGAATAGATTTTTACTTATTATTTTTGGTTTGTTCCTCATAAAATTTGTGGTTTTCTGGCAAATCATTTAGGAATAAAGTCACTAAATAATGACAGACATTGACTTTCAGACATCATAATCTTCAGAAAAATGCATGCTAAAGCAAGACCTGTTATTTTGTCAACTGTCTTAAGTTTATACAAGAGCAGTTTTTAGTACTGTTTGTATGTTCTCCCAATATATTTGGCCATGTCCAGATTTCCTGCATTAAGAGGTTGAGAGGTACATGCAAAGAAATCGATTTATAGAATTAGGAATACCCAAACCTCTCAACCGTCCCCAAATTTTGACTCAATATGTTGCTCTCCCCCTAATAATCCCGCCGCAGAATGGCAATTTTGGAAGAAAAGGTGGAGGTTTTACAATTATAAATAACTGTAATGATCAGAGTTATAGTTTGCTTTTATTTCAAAAATGCATGTAGATGCTCTTATTTTGTCAGCTGCTCAAGTTAACAGTAAAACATATTAAAGAGGTGTCCCTTCTTTGGCAGGTTC
The DNA here is from genome assembly GCF_019279795.1 of Protopterus annectens. Lineage (NCBI taxonomy): Eukaryota > Metazoa > Chordata > Ceratodontiformes > Protopteridae > Protopterus > Protopterus annectens. The sequence goes on from NC_056747.1 coordinate 1,029,120,972, forward strand.
CCAGCTGTATTGTGTGGCAATTTTATATTTTTGCATCACATTTTTGGTCTGTTTTTCATAAAATTGTGGTTTTCTGGCAAATTAGTGGCAAATCATTAAAGACTGAAGTTAGAAAATAATGGTAGACATTTGAGTTTCAGATTTCATACCCTTCAGAAAATTCATACTAATGCAAGACCTACTACTATTCTATTATCTTTCTAAGTTTATAAGAGCAATATTTAAAATTTGTCCTTATTTTTGGGCCTGTGTCCCACTTTTATGTATGGCTTTGTCCAGATATCTTGCTCTGAGTTTGAGAGGTATGAGTGTCAGAGCCATCACCTTCAGTCAGAGACATTTCAAATTGTGACATACTTGTTGCACCCCACTCCCCATTGTAGTGGCTCTGGATGTGTCCAAGCAAGGCAAGGAGCAGTTATGCAGTGTAAGTGTGCAGAGTATTTCCCCATCCAAGGTAGACCACAAGTATGACTATGGCTTTTCATCTGTCCTTGATTTGGCAGAATGTTCTGGTTTTCTGTCATATTTTTATACTGTTGATTTATGCTTCTTATTATTCAGAAAATGCATGCTGTTGCAGTGCCCTGTTGCTCTGTGTTTAAGTAGCAATGCTTTAATGGCCATCATGTAAGCTTGTTGGAAATTGTTAAGATGCAAGTAAGTTTTAATAAGCATACTGTTAAAGAATTACCAACCTCAAAAGCCTTTTCGTTGTTGCCATGCAGAGAATATTTATATAACTATATAATGTATAAGCCTTAGGTACTGAAATGCATATGATAGTATTTGTAATAAAAGACAAGATTACAGTATTTTCAGAAGCTCATTACATTTGTTGGAGACTTGCAGTCATCTTTGCAGGCTTTACCCATAAACTAAACAGAATGCCAATCTGTCATGTGTGGTCCATAGCTTGTGCAGTAATCCTTTAAGCAATTTATATTGAGCTTTTTTCTTGGTTGCTGTTCATTTTTTACTTTGATTATGTCTTCCCCGTGAAACAAGTAGATAGTTGTTGTCAGGCAGCAGGTCTTTTTTGGATAAGAAAATGTTTACAAGTAGGGGTATCACAGCGATTGCTACTTTCAGCATGTTACTTGGTAATTTTATGAAGCTGAATATAAATTATAATTAGAACTGCAGTGCAAAGAGAAGTGGCTTGAGTTGAGTGCTGCTTGTTTTTTTTATATTTGATTTTGACTGGCATTCCAGTAATGTATTTAAAAAGTAATTTATTTTTTCATGCCTCATAACCTTTGTGTTTCCATCTAGATATTAAGTAAGTTGTCATGTAGCCAATGCATTTAAATATGTTTTCTTGTACACTTCATTTTGTCTTGATTGGACTCTTGTAATGATGGTTTGGCACCCAGGGCAGCATATTTAATTAAAGTTCCAGTTGTTGTGGCTTTGAGCATAGCTCCACCTCTTTCTATTTCGCCACACCCCTTCCCATTGGCCCACCCATTCATCTGTCTCCTGCAGCCCCCCTTTAATTTGAAGTCACCAGCCACCACTGCTTTATTGTACCTGAAGCTGCTCTCCTCTACGCTGAAGTTTACTTTGTTGTAGCTGCAGCTTCTCTTCACTACTCTGAAGTTTACTTTGTTGTACCTCAGCTGCTCTCCACAACTCTGAAGTTTACTTTGTTGTACCTGCAGCTGCTCTCCTCTACTCTAAAGTTTACTTTGTTGTAGCTGCAGCTTCTCTTCACTACTCTGAACTTTACTTTGTTGTACCTCAGCTGCTCTCCACTACTCTGAAGTTTACTTTGTTGTACCTGCAGCTGCTCTTCTCTACTCTGATGTTTACTTTGTTGTACCTGCCGCTGCTCTCCACTACTCTGAAGTTTACTTTGTTTTACCTGCAGATGCTATCCACTACTCTGACATTTGCTTTTCTCCTGAACTGATGCATTGCGATGTGTGTGGCAGTGTGACAAAGGCATGATGACAAGTTTAAAATGAAACCAATACGGTAGAACAACCATATCAACAGACTGTGTAATAGACAGCAACTTATCTTCATTATTATAAAAGGAAATTCAAACTGGTAACTGAGTCCCTCAAACTTACCTTAGGCCATAGCTAGAATGAGGCAAAAGGGTTGTTCTTGACACAAGCTGTTAAAAGGGCAAAATTGACAATAGTGGTCTAAAGAAATGAATACCAACAATGATTTTGCAGTCCTTTTTCAACTCTGAGGAGCTTTGGGGCCCTTTCCTGCTACTCATGAGCAGATGCATTTTTCTTTTGTTTGCTTTCTTTCTGAACTTGAGTTTGTAGAGGGTATTATTCTGGAGATTGCGCAGGGTGCCAACTTATATAGCTACTGCTCTGAACTTACCTTTAGGCAATACAAGTCCAATTCCAAATTTGGAGTCTAACTATTTCTAAATATAAAGACAAAATAGTGGAAACCAAGTGGTAAGTCCTCCATTGCTGGAATAATGATAAATAAACCAAGGAAGTAAGCTCTAGCAATGGACAGAGCCAGGCATATGTCAGTTCCAAACTCCAGGCAAAAAAACTCACAGAACAAAACTGTTGAAACTAAAGTTCAAATTGTAAACAGACTGCAGGCACAAAAAATCCAACTGGATATGAAACCATATAAAACTCTTTTATTGTAGTCGACAAGAGGTCGACTACAATAACAGAGTTTTATATGGTTTCGTATCCAGTTGGATTTTTTTGTGCCTGCAGTCTGTCTACAATTTGAACTTTAGTTTCTACAGTTTTGTTCTGTGAGTTTTTGCCTGGAGTTTGGAACTGACATATGTCTGGCTCTGTCCGTTGCTAGAGCTTACTTCCTTGGCTTATTTCTAAAGATAACCATAAGTCCTTCTTTGGCTATATTAGGAAGCTTAGAAGTAACCAAAAATTTCGTACTGAACTTATTTCTAATAGTACCTCCTTCTCTGACCCTGAGGACATTGCTTATAGTCTGGTAAACAAATTCTCTTCCAGCTTCATCCTATCAACCCCCCATCTGACCCCCATTAATTTCCAAACACGTCTCCCCTTGATATCACTTTAGACCAAGTTCTTTTGGCATTTTTCTAAAATTAAATATGCCATTTCCATGGATCCTGACAATATCCCTGGATGTCTACTGAGCAGTGCTAAGTCCTAACTAGTAGAACTTCACCATTCATTCTTCAGCCTAAGTCTCTCCAGTGGTTACATCTTCAAAATTTAGTCAATGGCAGTTGCAGTGCCTTTTCATAAATGTAGTCCCTCTTTTGAACTCAGGAAGTACATGCCTCTTACTCTCACTAATAGTATTTGAAAGGCAATGGAACACAATTTTAGTTGAAATAATACATAATGATAAAGATGACCTGGACACACTAGTTTTGTTTTTTGAAAGGTAGACCTTGACTACTCATTCTACTGCAGTTCTTTGAAAGGGGTACCAGGGCTATGAATAAAGAGCAAATGGCCCACACTGCCTACCTGGACCTTGCCACTTAAATCTGATGCTGTAAACATGCATTGATAACAGACTCGCCCTTAGCACCCAAGTCTCTGCGGTTGTTAGAAACTTCATCTACCTTGCTCAACTTATCACCCATAGTATCATCTCAAGATTCAAAGAGGTTATAATCTCATTTTATTACTTCCTTATTAGGCCTATCATTGAATATAATGCCACTTTTGGCATGTCTCTTGCTAAGCACCTAAACCAACTTGTGAGAGCTCAGCATTTCTTTGCTCAAAAAAGATCTCAGGTCTCAGTACCTTTCACTATTCTGATAAACTAAAAATGTTGTCCTTCTAATCTGCATAATACAGACACGTGAGGGGTAATCTGTGCTTTGCTTTCCTACCAAGTACTTTTTGAAGTTTTCCACCTAAACAGAACCAGTGTTTAAGCAAACACTTTCTTTAAAGACCTATACCTATACAGTGCCATCAACAACAGAGGATGGAGTGATAAGTACCTAACCCAACATATTCTCCACTTCTAGAACAGGCTGTCCTTAAATATTAAACAGAATACTTCCCTGGAAACCTTTATAACCAGTCTTCATAACTGTATGGTTGATAATTTTTCATTTGAGGTGCATGTGGAAAATGTACTTAATTAACGACACTGTTAATTTCCCACCTAGACTGGTTGCTATGGTGAGATTCTCAAAGGTCTCATTGGCTGAAAGCTTAGTAAGAACCTATGGATTATATAAAATATTTATGGTTCATACATTTCATTAAGATCGGCCCATCAGATGATGACTCATTGATCTTGGCTTGCAAAAATTGTACTTCTACAAAGTTAGTGCATCCTTTCCCTAGAGATGTAGCTAAAGTGTCTGCAGGGCATATCCCTACATCAAGTGGTGGGGTGATCTGTGTCCCTCAGAAAATTATTTTACTGCTTTACTTTTGGCTTTTGGTAAAATACTGTCTTAGTCTTCAGGTCTCAACTAAACTGTCTTTAATTAATTTTTTTTTGCTGAGTTGTGCTACATCCATATTGTTCATCACAAAAGATTCCATGTATCTTTTCTGTAAAGCTGTTATCTATATATGTACAATAGGTACTTCTGTTCTAAATACTAATTTCAAGGCCATTGTGCAAGAACATCCTCTCAAGAGAAGGACCAAACATTTCCAGCAGTTTTAATTGTCCATCAGATTCAGAAGAAAAACATACATAAATGTCAGTAGGAAACGTCTGAAAACTTCAAAAATGTTGCTTTGCGTACTATTTCATGAATATTGACTTACATCTCTGGTAGTTTTGCATTTTAACATCACGCTTACAAAGCTAGATGACTGGTCTACTGTTAAACGATAACCTTCTCTTAGCAAAAGTGACAAACCCCATCTGATATCTAGATTTGTATTAAATAGAGTGCTAACCAAAGAGTTAAGGATAAGCAGTCCAATACATGGTTCTCATCCAGTAAGGGGTGAAGTGTAGAATGATACCAAGCAGCTCTGGGACTAACAAGGTAACCATTAACTGGTTCTATAAAGAGATGTGCTTCAGTCCTTATTAAAACATATTGCACTAGGGTGCATATACATGACAACACAACATTTAAGAGCTTATTATAAGGTAACAGTGAAAATGTTTTCATAACTTGAGAAGGGAGATCAATGTGCAGATATATGCTATGTACCACCCTATGCATTCTGGCAACTTGATTAAAATATTTTGGTGAAAAGGAACCCCACATTACACCTACCCTGGAGGGTCACAAAGCAGGCTGAGGACTACCACTGGGTACCATGTAACATAGCCCACTGGAAGAGACAAAGGTAGTATACTATTTCCAAGGCTCTGGGTATACAGAGAACAGAGCATAGGTAAACAGCAAATGAACAGACAATCCTAACATCAGTACATCAGTATAGCATATCAAGAGATGAGATAGTTGTCCAAAATCTGGATCAGACCAAGTTTTTACCTTGCAAAGTTTTCCTCATTGTAAGTCAATCATCACTACTGGAACAGGTCATTATTTAGACAGCCAACAGTAGTAGTTCAAATATTTTTTTCATTTGATGGCACTGTCTTCCTACACTCCCTCAGATAATTACGGCACAAGAGCAATGTATTTAGCCAACTGCAATGGCTGTTCCTTACTTCTGCAATAGACATTACTAGTGCTCCTGCCCCAACCATCAAGCATAGGAAGTGGTTTCTCTGATTTCATCCAGAGAGACTGCATCTCCCTGAGTGCTACCTGATAATCTGAACCCCACCCCCCCTAAGAAAAGAGATTAGGCCATAAGCCATCATCTTCTTCCTCTCCTATCTGGATTCTTCACTGCTAGGGCTATTAATTGAATCATGGTCACCTGTGTAGCGGTCAGTGCTCCATCTCTCTGCACCGCAGATCCAAGCTCAAAGGACAGTCCAAATTAGTTGAGTGAAAGCAAACTTTCTTCAGTTCATCTAATTAATCCTGTTTTCTTCCACTTCCAAAGGATGTTACTTGGGATAAGTGGCTTCTCAAAATTGCCACTGCACATAATTTTTCCTTGTGGTATTTGTTTTGGCAGAAAAGTGGGTGATGGCTGAAAAAGGTCTGCAAATATCTGTCTAATTATTTGCTTAATGAATGATGAAATATCTCATCATAAATAAAAATTTTGGTTCAGAATAATGATTCATTCATGAAGCAAATTAACATTGTAACAAGAATCTGAGAAAACCTCAATATGCATGGAGCTCATGAATGCAGACTTAGGGATGTGAAATGTTTCAGGAAACTGACATAAATTCACTCTTTAGGCACAAAATCTATAGTCTTAGAAGTATTAAGTAAAGTCTTTTTCCATTTTTCTGACAACCAAACTAAAAACTTATTACTTAAAAATAGTAGAGATAAAACAAATATTTTGTGTGTGTGTGTGTGTGTGTGTGTGTGTGTGTGTGTGTGTGTGTGTGTGTGTGTGTGTGTGTGTGCGCGCGCGTGTGTGCTATTTTGAATCTCCTAATTGAATAAGATATATTGGTCAAAGGCCCTTTTCAATGATGTCCTAGCCATAAGGGAGAAAGCTCATGTAGTCATTATAATGAATTAACATAATTTCAAATAATGATAAAAAATAATGCAATAAGTACATGGAAGTTGGCTCATATAGTACAATACAGTAGTTATCATAATAGAAGAGTTGATAATATATTATTTGGAAACAGAATTATACTTCAGATAGATAAAAAATATCTAACTAATGTAAAAACATATACCATTTTCATGAATTATCTATGCAATGCTTAGGTCTACGCTCTTTAGTATAAAGACTGTTAGACTGACTGACTGATTGCTTGTTTGACTGAGTTAACTGAATATATGTTGTGTAAAATAATGAATGAACTACCATTCATATGGTATTCAGAAATCACAGAACTCAAAGGTAACCAAAGGTAAGTGTCAGCCTATAAACAGGTAACACACAACATAATGACATCATAGAAAGCAAAATGGAAGGATTCTGAATCAGACGAGGACTTAAGTACAAAGAAGGGAATGATTCTAAATCAGACTAGGACTTAAGTACAAAGAAGGGAGGGATTCTGAATCAGACTAGGACTTAAGTACAAAGAAGGGAAGGATTCTGAATCAGACTAAGAGACTTAAGTACAAAGAAGTGAAGGATTCTGAATCAGACTAGGACTTAAGTACAAAGAAGTGAAGGATTCTGAATCAGACTAGGACTTAAGTACAAAGAAGGGAAGGATTCTGAATCAGACTAGGACTTAAGTACAAAGAAGGGAAGGATTATGAATCAGACTAGGACTTAAGTACAAAGAATGGAAGTATTCTGAATCAGACTAGGACTTAAGTACAAAGAAGGGAAGGATTCTGAATCAGACTAGGACTTAAGTACAAAGAAGGGAAGGATTCTGAATCAGACTAGGAGTTAAGTACAAAGAAGGGAAGAGGAAAATAGGATAGGGTAACCATTTCTGTAAAGCAAGCACACACATCTTACACTTTGAAATGTTTATGCTGTTTTTGGAAATAGATTAATGTAGTCAGTTTCATAGCATAAAGGGAATTTGATTCTGTAAGATGGGTGATGATGCAGAGATGTCTGACTTCCTGTTCTCTCTAAAAAGCAATGCCTGAGTTATGCAATAGCTCTACTGCTTTAGGATCTGAGTACAGAGAAGTACTGAACTTTTCATTAAATAGATGAGATAAAACAGTTTGGTTATCTATCCTGCTGCTTTTTCATAGGTCCTTCTCTTAGGCCAACTAGCCACCCATCTCAGGCCTATTTGTATGACTCTGTCTTTCATAGTCCACCATTGGCTTAGAAACACGTTTACTGTATTCACTGCACTTTTCCTGAATAAAATACTTTTTGATGTTTATGCTGAATAATGTGCTTTTAGTCTGGTAGGCACACCTCTTTTTCCCTCCTCTTATGTTTACTGTTGAACACTATGTTATCATACTGTCCCTTTGGCCTTGTTCACCCACGCTCTTCTGCTTGTTTCTTACTTATCGTCAACTGAGAATAAGTTTAGATTCTGTAACATTTGTGCATGCATCATTGTCTTTATTGCTCTTTTAGCCATTTTTGCATTGTCTTAACTAGTTTAATGTGTTATCACTGTATGGACACAAGGAGGAAACAAAGTTTTTCGGCTGGGGACTGACTGAGTAGCTATTGTTAATTATAGAATTTTCTTTCACTGTATTTGTTTATGAAGTGTACTAGCAGCTGAAATCTTGTTTAGTTGATTTGCAGTTTAGCTAAATAGTGTCTATCAGCTCTAACTATTTATCAGGATTTTTACTTTGTCCACATTTTGCAGCTCTGCAGTTAGTATATGTAAGAGTAGGGTGAAGCCCCACCCCTATGTAAATGTGTATAATGTGCTTTAATTTTGGTTTCTGATTTTGTTGAATATTTTAAGCAATTAATTTTGATTATTTGTTATTGTTTTCATTGGTTGTATCTACATGCAGGGAATAGAAGTGTTCAGTGAACAAACTGTGTGGGAAAATAAGTTTACACCAAGCTGCAGTTATATATGTAATACTGAAGGAGCAGAAGAGGTTCAACAATACGAGTCAGAAGTTTGTGTTCACTATATTAGTATGTTCTGAACAGAAGAAGCTCATGGCTTGGTATAGATATGCATGGCAGTTCCTGCACCAGGTGTATATTTATTAGGTGGGCTGTAGCATTTTTGAGCTGCAAATCAGTGGAAATACATTAATTAAAACTCAGTTCAGTGAGCCTAAGAAACAAGAACTAAGATGAGTGCTGCAGGCAAATAAGTCAATTAATGCTCCTTTCATAAGTCTGAGAACCTAGGAAACAATCACTAATGTAGGTCCTTTGGGTGGGCAAAGGCAGATCAATTACAACGCTTTTACTATATTCACTGATGTGAATTTCAATGGTTTAATCTGCTGAGGTTATAGGGCTGATGACCCTGTAGCTAAGCAAAACAAATGGTCCAGTTGAATTATACAGACAGGTAGTCTGCTTTGAGATGTCCAATATGTGTCTCATTCAGTTTGAAGTTTGTGTGTTTTTTTTACATGCAGTTGTGATTTTTTGATGATGTGTTGCTATTTAAATGCACTTTAATTGTCCATATGGGCGACGTTAGAAGGTAAAATTATGAATGCACTCATCCTTGGGGTTGGGCTAGCAGCCCAAATCATTACCTACACATCTCACAATGCCTCACACATTTTATCAAAATCCCCTTACCTTGAAAGCATTAGGATGTGGTGTAGGCTGGCCTGACATATGGAGTTATGCGATACCATTATGGGGTAATCCTCATTTTCTTTGTGATACATCCATATTTACGATGTATGAATGAGACATGTAAGGAATCAAATGGTTGTATGACTTCACCACTGAAATAAAAAGAAGCTTAATAATTTTGAAGGGCTATGTGTCTCTTGGAACTTACCAATATCAAACTTCTGGAAGTTCCTTCAACTCAGGTATATGATAGGCATATCACCTTTACTCAGCACTTAAGTAAGGAATCTCTTCCTCTTGCACAGGGACCCATGCACTGCTTAGACAGTGTAAACATGTGAAAACACTGCTGGCATCATCCCACCATGGATGCTTGTTATACACTATAGTGATGCCACTGCATCCTCTATTCCAGTTTTTCTGTCAATCCTAGGGGTACCAGATCTTTATGCATACATGGCTATTTTCTCAGTGACAGTAGCAGTCAGAAACAGATTCCATATATTTTTGAAAAAATTGTATAGTTGATCCACCATGGATATTGGCAACCAATCAAACACAACTCCGTACCCTAACTTTTATAGATATTATTTGCCCAACTTGTGGTTCGTTGCAGCTCACTACATAACATAAGCTATGGGATTGTCCTCCTGTTTCAAAAATTTAGCAAACAGTGGTGGTTTGGATACAGAAAGTTGTGAAATTAGATATACCCTGTACTATGGCTATGTTATGGATGGAAGTATCCCATAATCCAGGATCACTATCGTTGCAAGGCAAAAGATGGATACTCCACCTCTCAACCACGATTAGACCACATATTGCATTGGAATAAAGACCCTCTAAGATTGTTTGTAGATTATCTTACACTTTGGATTTTTCAAAGGGGGTACAAGCCAGCTAATATAACACCTAATACTGTAACACTCATAACTACAACACATAATAACTTTTAGCTGACTTATGCATGTTCCCATTGTGCAACTTTTATTCAGGATCTAGAAAACATAGAATTGTCATAATGGATAGACTAGTGAAGAAGTTATTTGATTTAAGGTAAGTTTTGTTTATTCTAAAACCACTATGAATGGCTCCGCTGACCAACACAATAAAGGTTGTCCTCCACTAATCTTCCAATGGTAATCCAAAAATTACGACTCACGAGTCACAGGCAAAGAAGTTTTAATACACCAAAAATAGAAATGGACAACAGACAACAGATTTAGCGCACTTTCGTCTCGTATCCCGAGACTTCCTCAGAATCAATAAAAACTCAATTTACTCCAGTTTAAATACTCATTGTGGGTAGCAATCAGTCGTCATGGCAATAAATCTTCATAGCTACATATTGTCATAGCAATGCAATTAATAAATGTATTTCCTTACATAATCTTTCATTTGTCAACAAACATATACTTAAATGTGTATATTGTGCTGGTCAGCAGAGCCATTCATAGTGGTTTTAGAGTGAGTTGTGGAGTTTTTTGGTGTTTACAAGTTTTCTTTATTCTTGGTTTGAGAGACCTCTCTATTTCTTTATTTTTAATTTTCATTTTTCTTTTTATCTTTCTTTTATTACACCCTTATTCTTTCCTTTATAGTTATCCTAGATATCTAGAAAGATCTTGTTAGCTATAATGGATGTCTATTAATTAATGCTCAGGCTTTATCTGTCTTAGGTTTACCAACCCTTTAGATAATACATTTGTTGATTTTATACTTATATTTATTTACTTACTTTATTTATTTGCCCTTTGATAAGTGGGAAAGTCCTTCTGAGCCAATTGCCCATTTTCAGTGGAGGCTCGAGGAAAAAAAATCCACAACAGATTCAAAAACATTTAAACAGTAGTTGTTGAATAATTATATACAAGGGGAGAAAAGCTCTGCAACAGATTAAATATTTTACAATGAGTTGGGGAGAAAGCCTCCATGAAAACACACATAAAAGCATTTTACAGTAGCTGATAAGTAATTATATAAAAGAGCAGAAAATCCCCCAAACAGAAAAAACACAAACACATTGAAACACATTATAGAAAATTACTAGGATTCATTGCAATCAAGAAGGCAATATGTGCTGCAAGTAGCAAGACACTTCCAGAAAAGGATAGCGTATGTCAACCAAACTAATACTTATTCAAAATATTGGGTGTATTTTATATAGAGGGGTGATAAATAATATTCTACTGCCAAAATAGACAGAGGAATGGAACGAGATCAGGAGGAGTAATGAGAAGGAGGGAAAATTAGGGACATAGAGAGCTGATTATTTTTAGAAAGATGAGAATGTTATGGAAGGACATGAGAGGAAAATAATTAGTAGCAAGTGTAGGCTGAAGAGGTAAGAGCATGCATTAGCAGTGTGGTATCATTAACGTGAGAGCTTCTTTTTATATTGGGTCATTATTACCTGCTAAGATATGGAAGTGATAGTGAATTCAGAGTGAGAAAGGTATAGTTATATGCATACCTATATGAAATTATTATACCATAATATATTGTTATATACCACAGTGACTGACCTCTGTTTTCTGTTTACAGCATATTGATTAATCTGACTGGTTCTTATATGTTGATAAATAAAGCTTATATGGCTGTTTAAAAAAGTGTTCTGTTATATACATTGGGCAGCATAATATGAATTACAACTCCTTCATTAATACTGAGATTTTGTATTCATCTGACAATGTTAGAGATTTTGTGTCATTGCGGACAGGTGAGAAATGCAGTTTTGTTGTGATGGTATTCAAAATTTTTTGTAGATATTATGCGGGTTATAAACATTGACTTGATAATTAGGTTTTATATATATATATATATATATATATATATATATATATATATATATATATATGTATGTATACGGTTCACAATACTTCCAGCACTCCAAATATATAAAATCCACAGCCAGCGTGAAGTAAAAGTAGTTTAATGGACAAAACAGCCCAAACAACACAAACCAGTGGCCGGTTTCGCTCGCAGCGTCCTCAGTGTGCATAAACCAGTTACAAAGGCCGTACTGATATACGTATAACACGTATTGTTCACCTCACTATTTAAAGGTGCAGATGCACTCAAAATAAGCATCATAACGATCAAAGTGCATAAAAATAGAAATCTGTATTAATGTTTAACTATGTTAAACAAGAAAACCTATACTGGTATTCTATAGAAAAGTACACATACATATAACCTAAAAATACCCTAATCTAATAAAAAAATATAACGTGAAACACAAAGAGCAACCCATATACCAAACCTACTTGTATACAATAGTATTGCCAATACTTATTACCAATGATCATTTAATCCTGGCTTGAACAAAGCCCCCAGGTTAACTATCCAACGTCGTTCATATTAACTTACAGGAGGTACAGTTTTTAGATGTCACGGTGGGCAAAGCTGATGATGGGTCTCTTTATACTGACCTCTATAGATAGCCCTTTTCTAAGAATGCTCTTTTACATGCCAGTAGTTGTCATCCCCCCCACACTATCCTAAACATACCAGGGTCTCCATTTCAGCGTACCAGGAAGAAATGTTCCACATATGTTCGGTATGATAGGCAAGCTAAGGATTTAGGATTAAGATTTCAGAGTAGGGGCTATCGCAGGAATCAGGTACAACAAGCTAACAGGCAAGCTAGTTCAATGAACAGAAACACATTATTGATTGATCATGAACATAAGGACGATAGTCCTTTTATTAGATTTATTACAACATTTGGCACTAATACACATTATATTAAATATATATTAATGAAACATTGGCATATTTTGGAGGCCAATGCATTCTTTACTAATTGTGTCGATAGATATGCCATTTTGGTTATAGAAGGGGTAAGAATATGAGACAACTTTTCTCTAATTTTAAAAAAGATTATGATAAAAGCACTGGTTCACTGGTTTCAGTGGGTAGCACTTTTTGGGGTGCTTGCAAACATTGTAAGGTTATGGCCAAAACTAAGTCCTTTACATCTGTGAATACAAAAAGAGTATTCGACATCCGATGTTTTATTACTTGCAATAGTACTTGGGTAATATATATGGCGGTATGCCAATGTGGTGCTTTTTATGTAGGGCAGACTTCTTGCACACTCAAACAAAGGATATCTCTACATATAAGTGATATTAAGTGTCAACGAACTAGAAGTGCCCTTTATAAACATAAGTTGAATCATCCATCAGCACATTTCATATTTATAGGATTGGATAAAATACCTACATATAATATAGGGGATTATTATAAACATCGCATGTTGACCCATAAGGAACGACGTTGGATAGTTAACCTGGGGGCTTTGTTCAAGCCAGGATTAAATGATCATTGGTAATAAGTATTGGCAATACTATTGTGTACAAGTAGGTTTGGTATATGGGTTGCATTTTGTGTTTCACGTTATATTTTTTACTAGATTAGGGTATTTTTAGGTTATATGTATGTGTACTTTTCTATAGAATACCAGTATAGGTTTTCTTGTTTAACATAGTTAAACATTAATACAGATTTCTATTTTTATGCACTTTGATCGTTATGATGCTTATTTTGAGTGCATCTGCACCTTTAAATAGTGAGGTGAACAATACGTGTTATACGTATATCAGTACGGCCTTTGTAACTGGTTTATGCACACTGAGGACGCTGCGAGCGAAACCGGCCACCGATTTGTGTTGTTTGGGCTGTTTTGTCCATTAAACTACTTTTACTTCACGCTGGCTGTGGATTTTATATATTTGGAGTGCTGGAAGTATTGTGAACCGTGTGTTTCAAGTCCGTGCACCATCTTTGGGTTCCGTGCACCATTTTGGTTTGGGATTTTATATATATATATATATATATATATATATATATATATATATATATATGTACATACATACACATGTGACTTTATATATACATATATATATATATATATATATATATATATATATATATGTGTGTGTGTGTGTGTGTGTGTGTGTGTGTGTGTGTGTGTGTGTGTGTGTTCATCTGTTCCCAGATTCTGTTATTGAAGGATACAACCCTGCATTTTCTTGACCCTTGACCTTAACTATAGCTTTATCAGGTTTTAGCTGGTGGTTCAATTTTGCTGTTAATCCCATGCCAAAGTTATTTTTGCATGATCTGTGATGTTTGGGGTCATTGCCCTTGCTTAATATTGCATTTTGGGATAACTGAAACCCAAATGATGTACTTAACACGTCTCCGCATTAGACTATAGATATCACTTCTCGGTCTCTTTAGGTCACTTTGAATTCTTTCTCCCCCATGAACCACTGTGCTTATTATTTTAGTGCATGTAAAAATAACATTGCCTTATTGCCAAAACCCGCCATGATGCCTGACGCAATGCTAAACAGCACTGCTCTTAAGATCAGCCCATGTGTGACCCCACTAACCACTTTTCCTCCATTGGCCAGCCAGGTGAAAGTACATTGCAATCAAGGCTAGCAAGAAGGTTGCTCTTTCTGTAATAAGAAGATATTTAACTTTCTTTTTTTCTTTGCTTCTGCTTCCTCCTGCAGCTGACCATCAGCTGACCTCATCATTCACTAGGTCTACCAGACTCACTTTAGCCCCACCTGGGCCCAACCGCACCCCTGCATGGGGCTGATGTATTGCTCAAGGATGTTGGGACAGCATTGTACTGCTGCTGGAGACTGTGTTCTAAACCCCCTACCTAATGGCAGCCTACGAGCTCTGCAATCACTGCCTCTGAGAGTTGCATGTGGACTTCCACACATGTCCAACCTACTAGTAAAAACTGGTGTACTGCTGACAGTGTGAAGCTCACCAAGATCTTAATGTTTCTGTTGCACTGAACCTAGGTAGCTTCCTTCTTTGCAGAAGTGTCCTTTAACCACTCACTCCTATTTATCTCCCATGTGGACCCTACTGCACCTCTGCAAGTAGTCAAACCCAGGTCATCTGGAGTGCAGTAATCTCTTTATTGGAAATCTATGTAACTTTCTTGAGTGAAACAAAATAATAATACTGTTAACAACAGCAAAAGTAAATAAACGCAAAGATTTTACGTAGGCAGATCTGCAACATGTTAAAGTTTGTTTGTTAGGGTTTAACAAACTAAAGATGAACAAGCCCAACATTACCCTTTCAGCAGATTTCTGCTGATCACGTCTCTGCATTATGAAGAAAAACTATACTAAAAGCTAGCTTTACTTATGTTTAGACATTTGAGACACTGTTTTCTGCAAAATAAGTAAAATTAAGGGCTGGATATAACCAAACTTCAGAACTTAATGTAGTAAAGCAATCTTGTTGTCCTAATTCCATGGGATAGCGGGATGAAACCCTGTCTGTCAACTCAAGCAGCTAGGTTTCAATTAGCAGCACCAGCATTGTAAGAGGGAGGCATAGGTTAGAAGAGGGATGCATGCACTCATAACAACACAGGATAGATGCAATTTCCCTGGTGGACATCTGGGAAACTACCTCCCATGCCTCAGGGTTGATATATGAGGTTATTTGATAGCAATATCCCTTGCAGAATTGACAGAACGTATATCAGAGACTACCAGATGCCCACCCCTTCCCTTGTGCAGGTGAATGTGCAAAGAGATGTAGTGCTGAAAAAATACAGAAACTCTGGTTTGCATGATGGCAACATCCCTTGTAGAAGAGAGATCATACCTATTACAAACAATCCATTACAAATGTATGCCTCCTCCCCTTGAACAGCCAAGAGTGGATAGGAATATAGGACTGTCTAAATGATGGCCCAACTCGATGACTCTCTCTTTCTTTCAAAGAAGAGGGAATGGATAGGTCGATTAGTGGAGCAAAATGAGCAAAAATAAATAAATAAATAAAAATTTAAAAAATTGTTACAGTGAGCTATATTCAAAGATGGTGCAAATTATAACTTGTCAACAATTCTGAAAAGCAGCTTTTCATTTTTAGTTGTGTTGTCAAGGAGACCCATGGGTTACAGTCAATGCATGTATTTTGAAAAGTCACTTTAGTGTTGTTTTAATATTTTAGACAACTATTCCTTTAGCAAGGAGCAACAGGTAATTTCCAGAAAAAGTCCCCTTGTGTCAGTGATGTCTTTGTACAATTATTTATGTAAACTGAGGAAAGAAGGGAGCTTAAAGCAGAACATATGACACCCAGTGGCTTTAAATGGTCCCAAGGAAGAGTTTTCTTCACTATATGCATTATTCTGACTATATAGTTTTAAAACCTGCAAAGTAAAACTTACACAAAATCAAGTTATATCAGAAAGTCATGCATGGCTTATCATATAATTATTCTCATTTTAAAATCTATGGAAGGGTATCTGTTATTAATCCATTAAAATATGGGTACAGGAAGCACTGGGGGTTGATGGAAGAGATATGAGGAGACTGTACCCTTTGCATAAACAGGATTGATGGGCATAGTAAGCCTTCTTTGTTTGACAGCTTGTGACACCTTTCTAAACACAAGTTTTTTTTTTTCAGGTATAGGGACTGTGGCATAGTGGAGTCTTCTGAGATGTTGAATAAGGAAAGTATACCATCATGGGTCATGTGATATTGCAGCTAGGTGCAGATGGTGGAAAGCAGAGGGAGGATCACCATAAGAACAATTTAGGGACAACAGCATGTAGCGACTTTTTAAGAGCTGATGGTTCTGCAAGCTAGCAAATCATGTTTTCCAAAATCTTGGATCAAGGAAGAAGTGTAATTAGGGGTTTCCAAGGAAGGCAAGTCTGATTGCAGTGACCAGGCTACAGGCTGACCCTGAAGTATCAGGCTGGGAGTTGGAAGTAACCCTGCTAGTATCAGGCTGGGAATTGATGTAAGACCAACTTGAACTAAATTACACCGAACACCATTTACAAAGAAAAAACATCAAACTGCAATTCACTAAAACTACTTATAAAAGTAAAAAAAGCACTCCACTAAAAACACTAACCACATAAACATTGGTGAGGGGCAAAACCCTCAAGATGTTCCTTATACCAACCCTTACAGACACTCACACACAAAAACTCATTTTTGATGAAAATATTTTACAAATCACAGCCAAAAAAGACCATATTCACAATCTTTAACTTTAATGGGGTTTGCTGTAGGCGCTTTTGAGAGTTTAAACAAGAAGTTCACAACTTTGTGGTCAGACATCACTGAAGAGAGACATACCAGAGGAGTAGTGCAAGGTGTAGCCATATTTGTAAGACTGAGTTCAGGAATCTTATGTCCTGTAGTAGGTGGGATTATCAACTTCTCAAAAAAGCTTTTATGTATTGAGTCTAGGAAAGTATGTGCATATCCTACATTGGTGTGCCAGTTTATTGACTATAAATGTGCCAGCCTCAACCTACTCAAAGCCACTCAAACCAATGGAGTTTCTGATAATAGAAAGATCATCTAGATCACTGAGAAATCTTACTTTGCTATCGGGGGGGGTGAAAAAATGTGTTCTGTAGCACTCTATCTGTAGATAATTAATCCTATATATAGTGATATGTAGTTCAAAGTGTTTACTTTATGAGCGCCTGGATGTAATATGTCCCTTGGCAAATATGGAGAGTCCACAGCAGTTTCCACTGGGTCTGAAAACCTGAAGAGCAAAAAAAAACCCCAGGTACAGAGACAGCACTCTATTTACCTTTAAAACATATCCCAGTAGTTACACAGACATGGATGCTTTCCAAATGCAGGACAGACTGTATTTATTATTTAGACTTCTGGCATTTAGAAGAGCTAACTTAACGTGATCTGCTTTTGGAACTGATATATTAGTTATTTGGAATGTCCCTCCCCTGGACACTGTCTTAAAAAAGTGCACTTGGCATAGCAAAGGTTTTAGTCAGTGTTCGGAAGTCTTCTGATGTGAGGTATCAGCTATCTTTAGCAAAGCAAATTGGTCTGTCAGTCATCTCTTGCCATACTGACGCATGTTGAACGTAACCAGTTACTAAAACTGCTTATCCTTTCAAGGTGAAGTAAGGATTCCAGTCATGGCCAGTGTCTTACCTGCATGTGTAACATGCATGCAAAATAAGATCTGATATGTGTGGATGTTGTATCCAGATTGGCTATTTCATGTATTTGGGCCCAAATGAGAAGGGCAAGCTCTTTTTCCACCAATCACAGAGACACGTTTGTTGATATACTGGAGATCCTCTCGTTGTCTAAAAAAGTTGCTTGAGGTTCCTTGATCAGTAGGAGCCTGATCACTTTAGAATTTATAAATGACTCAGCAAATTTATAAAAATGTAATCACATTTTTCTTCTGAAAAAAAATAGTCTTCCTATTAAGTCACTTCATAATTCAAAGTACAGCATCAGTCTGTAATTTGGACATCTATCTCTCTGTTTAATTAAGATATGCATCATGTCACAGCTTGCTTTATTAAAAAATGTCAGTTTCTGGAATAATCAGTATTTCTGCCTGTAGTCTTTTTATTAGCGCCCTTTTCATGCACACAATTTCTTCTAAAATCAGGGTATCTCATTAGAGATTTGCATTTAGTTTTTCTTTACCATCTTTTCAGCAATATAAGAATAGTCTTTACTGCAGGAATTTTAGGAATTCCATCATTTTCATTACAAAAATCCGTGAAATGTTTATTGTCCTCTAAGCTGAGTCAATATCCACAATGTAATGATTTTGAGACCATTTATTGAATACAATAGACAACATTAAAGATGCCACAGTACGTCTACATAAAACCATACTATAAAACAGCCAATAACCTTTGCCATTGAGGCAGTTGACATCACAAAGCCTATTCCAGTTAAACTTTACAAGTCCAAGTGCATAACCCGAGCAACCTGTAAAGCCCTTTATGTCTTGCTTCCCAGCCCAAGCACCTCTTGCCATGGCCACAAGTTAAACTGAATCCAACCTGCTCACCATGATGAGGCAACTGAGCACAATTGGGGGAAAACAAGGAGGTGAAACCTGCAATGCAACTGCCAAGTAAGAACCATGCCCTTGATGGATGGAGTGGGAGGGCCTTTGAGCCACTGATGAAAAACTGTGTGGAACTGTGGCGCTCATCTTTAAAACCAAGCGATCAAGGACCTGCCTCCAAACCCAGTTCATTGGCAAAGTGGCTTACAATTTAGCAATCCTTATTGATGACTGAAAGGAGGACAAACCAACATTAATATTGACACCAGCTGTTATGCAGTTCCTTTAGTAACATCAGCAGTGTTTATGTTCTTAATAACAATACTTGTATCCACAGGAAGAGAATGCTAGAAAAGATATGTGTAGGACTGTCAACAGCAAAATCCTCTACCACATTTATATCAAGGGTGACAAAGCCAAACAAAACACTGAAAAAAGCTGCTGCCATGCATCTCTGTAAACTGTAATGAACTGAAAAAAATATATCAAATGAGGATTTACTTAAAATTTTAGTAACAGATAAAGGAAACAAGAAATTAGTCAAAAATTTTGAGGTGCTGGTGCTTTAGTTGTGAAACTTTATTAAAGAGCTTTGACTCAGTATGTTACCATGGAAAGTGCATTATCACACCTCAAAACTTCCAAATATTGAACAACATAGGTCTTCCCTTCAAAAACACAGTAAAGTGCCTAAAAGATTATCATGTTCTTATTTTACACAGTAATAAGTATAAAGATACTGCACCCTGCACTCTAACTGATACGGAAGCTTTGTGAGGAATGGATTCACTGAGTTTTAGTAATAAGAATAAACAATAGTTACAGCTTTATTCAGAACATCAGTAATTCTAAGTGGAATGGGGAAATCTGAAGGCAAAATTCACAGCACACCACCTAAATTATAGCAGTGGGGAGGCATGAATAACATGCTGGTGATTCACAACTGGTAAAGAATAACAATAAAAGTTTTAGACTTGAGTTTTCAGGAAGGCAGTGTGAAAGTGATCATGAGGATTATATGCAGTTTTCCACAGCTTAATAAGTTCTTTTCCAACTTGTTATGAGAGATCTAAGATGCAAAACCGACAAGTCATTTGCAGCATAGTCAGTAGTGTGCTGCAAATTGTGTTAGGGTGTAAGAATGGTTGTATTGTAGATGCTTTTCCACCCAGATAGCACCAAGTGGTGTTCTATTGCTATCCTGATGGCTAGTGGTTGATGATACATTTCCTTACCTCCCCATGCAGTTTAAAAGTGATTTTGCTTGTAAGTGTCATGTTCTTTTGTATGTGTGATTGCTTGTTTGTGTGAGCAATTGAACAAGACAGCTACAGATCTTGTCTTACTATGGTTTCAACTCAGAAAGTTAAGTTGAGTTACCTTTATTTAAGTGGAATAATCAACAAAGAGAATATAGCGTTTCCTATATATTTTTTAGATATTTTAATAACTAGTGTGTGAGTGTCTGTGTGTGTGTGTGTGTGTGTGTGTGTGTGTGTGTGTGTGTGTGTGTGTGTGTGTGTGTGTGTGTGTGTGTGTGTGTGTGTGTGTGTGTGTGTGTGTGTGTGTGTGTGTGTGTGTGTGTGTATATATATATATATATATATATATATACACAGTAAAAAACAGTACCTGTGGCAACAATTTTTTGCCATTAGATTAAGTAATCACGTCAGAAGGAAAAGACTATCCCCGGGATTCATGAATGCTCCATGCAGGAAGAAGCTCTTCTTGCATGGAGCATTCCGTGTCCATGTATACCAGCTGCGCGCCCTGCATATTCATGAGGGCGTGCTGCTGAACACTCTACATGGACACGATCGAGTGCAGGAAGTGTCTGCGAGCAGTTCTCTCACAGTAAACATGCCCCCTGCACTCAGCAAGTGCCATACGGTACTTGGAATGTAAAAGCAGTGTCCGCGAATATTGTGCATAACAAATATGTGCCTTTCAACTTCTTAATGCAAAAAATCTGGACAAAGGTTGACAAAATGGTTGTACAAAAGGGGCATATTTTAAATATTGCACTTATAAACTTAGAAATTCACTAGAGTAACAGAATTTTTTCATATACATTTTCTGAAGGAAAAACCGTGGACAAGGGTAAGGCAGTCCTCACAGCCTATCTGGACCTCACCAAGGCCTTTGACACCATCCCCCACTCTGGAATCATAGATAAACTTACTAAGCTGGGCATTAATCCCTACGGCACTCGATGGGTTGCCAACTGGCTTACTGACAGAACCCACACTGTAAAAGTAGCTGACTCCAAATCCAGCTCCAGACAAGTGACAAGTGGAGTTCCTCAGGTTTCAGTCCTGGGACTTCTCTTGTTTGGCATCTACTTCTCTGAAGTACAGGCCAACACTAAGGGACTCTGGCTAGCAAAGTTTGCAGATGACTGCAAACTGGGAGCCATTATTGAATCCCCAAATTATGTGGATACTCTATAAAAGGGCCTTGCAGAAACAGATGCTTGGTGCCAGAGCCATGGGCTCAAGCTCAATGCCAAGAAATGTATAGTTATCCCCTTTGGGGAAAACATGTACCCATGAATTACCACATAGGTGGCAGTACACTAAACACTGAAAGTGTGATAAGAGACTTAGGGACACAGATGGACAGTGGTCTCACCTTCAATAACCACATTGCCACAACAGTCAGGAAATCCTTCTATGTTGCACAACTCATCACTAAAGGCTTTTCATCCAGAAAAAAGGAGGTCACTGTCCCACTGTACTCATCCCTCATTAGACCCATTATAGAATACAAAGCCCCATTTGGTATGTACCCCTCAAGACATCTGCAACAACTGTAAAGGACACAGAAATACCTCACTAAAAGAATCACAGGCCTAAAGCAGATGCCCTATGCTGACCACCTTAAAAAAACTCCAGCTATACTCTGTCGCATATCATCTACTCCGAGGTGATCTCTGCTTAACATACAAGTCCATGTCAAACCCAGAGCTGTTGGACATGCTACACTTAAAGAAATCCCAATCCCTCATAGCCACAGTCTCCAGGAATCTAAGCCTTGTCATCACAATAAGCAAAACATGCTGGAGGGAAAGGTTCCTGACCCAGAGACTCCCCAGACTCTGGAATAGACTGCCCATACATGTCAAACAGAGTGCCTCTTTGGCCCTCTTCAAAAGGAACCTTGATGATTGGATGGGAGAAAGGAAATTCACCCCAGGGATCACGTCAGTTTCCCTGCTAGACAGGGGTCCAGGGAAGTAAATAGTGTGGGAAGATATAGCCAGGGAATTGTTATGGCTAGGCTTGTATAGACCATCGGGCCAATAGCCTAGTACCAACCTATGAACCTATTAACCTATATTAAAACAAATCCTGGTATGCTAGCAACTTTCTAAAGTTTATAAGAGCAATATTTAAATAATGTCCCTAATTGTACCCACATACTGTCAAGCCTTGTCCAGATTTTTTGCATTAAGAGGTTGAGAGGTATGCTGCAGGAAATGTGTGCAAATGCACACATAACAGTGGATAAATCCACCAAATGTACAAAAGCACAACCACAGCCCCCCCCCCAAAAAAAAAAAATAGCCTACACTGAGTATGTCATGCATCAGCATGAAACATGCACAGAATCCTGAAAGCCCATTCATTTCAATTATGTCACCAACATAGTCCCAAGTAGTTGTCACAACACCACAATACACACCCTTATAACCAAAATTAAATAAAATAATATATCCTTAGTTTTCAGTGCCCTAAGGGATGTTTAAGTGTAACTTTATCAGTGTGTACATTACAGCTTAAACATCCCATAGTAACTAAATGAAAATAGACAGGTAAAATGCCCAAGCCCATAAAGTATAGTGGTTAGAATTGGAGCTTTACATGCAGGTATTCAGAGTTTAGTGGTTAACATTGTAGCTTCGCATGCAGGCATTTATGGTTCAAGTCCCTAGACAGGTGACTTATTTTATCATGTGAAATTAGTGTCAAACTTATATTAGTCAACTTAAATTATGTAGCAATTATTTTTTGTCAAACAGGGTAGTGTAGCAGTTCTAAAAGTGAGATGTCAGTGTAGAAAAGATGTGAAACCCCCATATAAACACACGTGCCCCATACAGTATAGTCACACAAGAATATAATATAATGAAAGCACACAGGGAGATGTCATGGAAGGTAAATGTAAAATTATAAATGTGTGTGTAAATATTTATTTTATATTATACAATGACAGGCCATTAACATACAAAAATGATTACAGTAATTGGCCAGCCCAAACAGAGTGCCCGTTTTAAATCTGAGAGTATGCAAATGGAAAAAGGTCTGGTTGCCTGGACTATTTCCATTTGTATATCTCCTGTATTTTATTTTTACTCTGCAGAGATACCAATGGGGAAATAAAGATCTCCATTGCTTTTTTAACATATCCCGCTATGTTTTACGAGTTGAAGACCTCATATAATATAGCAAGATATCATAAACAAATGCATTGGAGATCTTCCATTCAACAGAGATCTCTGTTCAGTTTTTAATAGATGTCACTATGTTATTCGAGTTCATCACCTCGTATAACATACCGAGATATGCTAAAAAAAGCAATTGAGATCCCCCTATCTCTGTTGCTACCTCTGCACAGCACTGATATACTGCGTAATTGTGTGAACACATCCCTTACGCATGCGCAGTACATCCAAAATGGCCTAGGACACCGGAAAACTGTGGAAGGACAGCATGAAGGCATGATACAATGACATTATTTGAGAAAGGTAACTATTGTATTGCTTAAATAATGTCAATGTATGATAGCAATAAACCATAGCTGGGTGTGAGCAATGCTGGATTTACCCACGGTTGGCATTGTTTGGTCATGAGGGCATTGCCCTCGTGACCAAGCCACACCAACCGTGGGTAAATGCAGCATTACTCACACCCAGCTGTGGGTTATTGCTTAACTAAAACATCATATGTATGATATGCATAAATGTGCCTTAATCATTTTGTATCCATCAGACCTTGCTCTGCCCAGCAACAAAATATTCAGTCCTGCCAAGTCTGAAACACATGATGCTGCCCTCAACAACCAAAGCAACATACCACTACAACGGTGAGAGTTTACAGTGCTTTAATGAACATATCCTGCATTCAGGTCATTTAACATTAGTAAAAGAAAACAGCAGTCATAACCGTTGAACCTAAGACCCTGAATATTATAGTCAAAGGAATGTACCACCACACCAGCGGAACTGTCTGAATTAATGTTGCACTTTTCAAACATATCATGCAACAGAGGCATGCAACATTAGGGAGAAAGCTTTGTGGAAACCTTTGTGTGTCATATATAGACATATATATATATATATATATATATATATATATATATATATATATATATATGTCTGATGAAACATATATATGAAAACATACAGTCATAATATAGATATACACATATTAAATATAAGGGGAAAAAATATATGTGTGTGTGTGTGTGTGTGTGTGTGTGTGTGTGTGTGTGTGTGTGTGTGTGTGTGTGTGTGTGTGTGTATGTGTGTAACATGCAGTGCGATTATATCTCAGAAACATCCCTCACAACCTGTTAGTGCAAGGAACCTGTGCAAAGACTGCAAAAGGGTGGGGAGTATGGCCCACATATACGGACATATTCAAAAATCTGTGTTACAAATGAAGACGTGTTACAGCAACAGTGTGTGTATCAGCAGACAATCACTGAAGGATATGATGATGGGTACTGAAATGCAATTTCATTTATTTACTGACATAAATCCTTGGATCATCACTGTGATTTACCAGACAAACAGAAATAAATTGTGGAACTGAACAAAAGTATGGTCCAAACATCTGGACAGTCTGTGGAAAATCTGTCAGTGGAGAGGTATGCTCAGAACCCCTTAATGCAATGAATGGGGACCAAGCCTGACAAAGTGGGGGAACAAAGGCCTGAAAATAGGGACATGTCCTACATGTGACAGTAGATAAGCTGAGAATGTTCATGTAGTAACAGTGTATGTCCAAACATATCTCAACTGACATATCACAATGCCAGGACTCAATTCTTTCTCATTAGTTACTGACCTCAGTCCCCACATTATCCCATTGAGGTGTCATGCATACATAACAGTTATGGAGACCAGACCAAAGGTATAGGGCACAAAACTGGACATCCTATGAATATGTGGACATAACAGAACATTAGAGAAACTACACTGAGCTACCGAGCAATGTACAGACTACAATCAGACTGAAATAACACTACCCAGGTCCAGCTCTGGGGCTGTGCACATGCATTGGCAAATATAACAGGAAGTACAGGGATATAATACTAGTGCAACATAGCTAACACCTATGCTAATTTGGTATTATATGAATGGAAGAAACGTGTTATATTAAGTGATGTGAATGTAATGAATAAGAACGTTAGATTCTACAACAGATCTGTAGATGATTGTTTTATGATTTGGAGTAGTTCTCTATCGGATTTAAATAGTTATGTACAGTATATTAATGACTCTACTGAGTTTTTGAAATTTAAAATGGAAGCGTCAGATCGAAATATAAATTACTTAGATGTACATCTATATAAAAATGAGGATAGACTGGAGTCCATGATATACAGGAAGGAAGTAGATGCTTCGAGATATATAAAAAGAAGCAGCATGCATGCATCACATACATTCAAAGGGACACTGAAAGCACAATTAATAAGAACTAGTAAACGGAGCACTGTGCATAGAAATTTTAGAGAACAGGCTATGCTAATGATTCAGGAGTTTGAAAGAAATGGATACCCGAGAGATATTATAGATGGAACCTATGAGGAAGTGTTAAAAGGAAGAGAAAATAAGTATAGACCCATTTTAAGTGGAGGAATAGAGAGGCATGTAACATCAACACATGGGGATAATA
Organism: Protopterus annectens; assembly: GCF_019279795.1. Classification (NCBI taxonomy): domain Eukaryota; kingdom Metazoa; phylum Chordata; order Ceratodontiformes; family Protopteridae; genus Protopterus; species Protopterus annectens. The sequence goes on from NC_056747.1 coordinate 1,029,146,947, forward strand.
AGGTAGTAAGATACCTCACTACGTATAACCTTAATACGGGTAGTGTACAAGGTATAATAGAGAAAAATTGGCCTATTTTAATGGCTATGCCTGAGATAAGCTCAATAGTAGGTGACAGACCTAGCTATGCCTACAGGAATTCTGAAACCTTGAAACAAAAGCTTTGTTATAAAGATTTTAAAGTTAAAAACAAACATACACAAAAGGGAATTGGGGCAAGAAATTGTTATAACTGTACATGTTGCAATGATTTATATGAAGGTGATAATACATTCATACATCCAACGAGTGGAGAAGTTTTCACCCTGGAAACCCTAACAACTTGTAATGTAACTCAGGTAGTTTATTTAGCTACATGTACAACATGTACATCATTCTATGTGGGCAAAACCACTAGAAGATTAAGGGAGAGGATTGTAGAACATAAGTCTGATATAAGAAGGAAGATATTAACAAATGCATTAAGCAAACACATTATGGATGAGGATGAAAAACATAGATTTAAGTTTAGGGTTATAAGTACAGTTGAGATGGGTATAAGGAAGGGTGATATGAATAATATGCTAGAATTGAAAGAGTTTGAATGGATTATTAGGCTTCAGGCAGATGTGAGTCCAGGTTTGAATAATGCTGTTAGTCTAAAGCCAGTTTTAATGAAGAAGCGGAGAGAGAAAATATAGTTTTAATTTTGCAAATGTATATTACTGTTTTTATGATGGCTTGAAAATTTTGAAAAATTTTGCAGAAAAATGTGTGTACACATGTAAGCATATGTGTGTGTATGTGTATGTATACGTAAGTATGTGTATGCATGTATGCATATATGTATGTATGTGTATGTGTATATATATATATGTATATATATGTATATGTATGTGTATATGTATGTATGCATGTATATATGTGTGTGTGTGTATGTCTATGTGTGTTTATATTTTTATACATATATATATATATATATATATATATATATATATATATATATATGTTTATTTATGGTAATTATATGTATTTACTTTATATACTCTATATAATTTAATTTGTCTTGTATTTTCTTAAAAGTATTTTAGTGTATTTTAAAATAGTGACATTTTCTAACTATCTCTTTAAGATATAATTGTTGTTTAGTGTGACAGGCTGGCTGGAACTTGTAATTTAATTGTATCTCTTATTTAAATGAAGAGAAAACACAATTACTGTATACTGATGAAGGGTGTAGACCCAAAAGCTTTATAATAAAGTGCTTGGTGTGTTAAGTGTTCATGAATGTTCATGTAGTAACAGTGTATGGCCAAACATATATCAACTGACATATCACAATTCCAGGACTCAATTGTTTCTCATTAGTTACTGACCTCAGTCCCCACATTATCCCAGTGAGGTGTCATGCATACATAACAGTTATGAAGACCAGACCAAAGGTATCGGGCACAAAACTGGACATCCTATGAATATGTGGACATAACAGAACATTAGGGAAACTACACTGAGCTACCGAGCAATGTCCAGACTACAATCAGACTGAAATAACACTACCCAGGTCCAGCTCTGGGGCTGTGCACATGCATTGGCAAATATAACAGGAAGTACAGGGATATAATACTAGTGCAACGTAGACACTGGTGTGAAAGTGCATACCCCCAAACAAATACAGCACAGCCACAGCAACATACCAGTAAGCAAACCGAACACAACAGTATAATACTGTGTGAGCAACCACATACCGTTTGCCACTCACACATTACCCCTACATATACTGCCCCAATTCACAGTGTACTGGGAATCCTGAGGTGTTACACAACATTTCACAATCAGCCCCTACAAGCATATGGACTTGATAGACCACCAGCAGCTGTAGCAGTATGCAGACTCAGATAGGTAAAGGATGCATGGCACTCACAGCTGCTACTCTCCCTCCCTAGCCTAAAAAACATATACACACAGCGCTGCTACACAATCTTAGCAGTCTGTTCACACTGGCCAGACAGACATCCTGTCATATGTGCAGATTTGTACACAATTACCAGGGTGTGGATCCACAACCCTGGCCACCGCTGCATACCATGACCAGGTGTCTGCCAGGTCTTGTCATGATAACTGGAGTGCAGTTAATAATTAATGATATACCATACCTCTGCACCTCGTAGTGCAGTACATCTGGATAACGCATGGCATACTTATGGGATAGGGGGCTGGAAAGAGGGACACATCACACATAATAGTGTTACAAACTGAAACAGTAGCTGCCGTTACATGTGTTGTTGTAACATCACATCCCTGAAGGAAATGATGTGTGGAACACCAATGCATGACAACACTTACTGACTACAATCCTCACATTATCCTACCAACCCCACAAAAACAGATGTCGGTCGAGGAACAGACTAAGCATAATAGGCAAACATCTGGCCAGTCTGTGGACAACATGCCAGTTGAGAGCTATGTCAGAGGCATATCACTGTTAGATATCAAGTCACCTAGTAAATGCATGTCTAGACAAATGCTGTCAATGTAGCAATCCTCCATGTGTATAACAACACTAATGACATGCAAGCTATACCAAACTCTGGAGCTTTGTTCCCCATGTTGCTGGGCTGTCTATACATGTCCTGTACTGTGAGGTATTTCCACCTACTGTCTGTGAAGCTGTAGCCCCTGCACCTTCGTAATGTCCCACACACAGGTCAGGTAAATGAGCAAGGCCCACATGAAGGGCATCCCATATGTTGTAACTAGAAGCTGTGTCCAAGCCCACAACACAATACTATGTGGGCACCTACATAGCTTTATGGCCTCAGCATTACCCAACTGGACATCAACCCCCTCAAAGTAGGCTGAATGCTTGTGGTGGACAGCAGCAATATACACAAACCACAGACTTGGTCCCTAGATTGGCCATACAGGCCAAATTAGGAGCACATACCAACCTGGCATCAACTCAGCCTTTGTCTGATCAAACATATTAGGTCACAGGTGGAGTACTGTAAGGCTAACTATGAGTACATATTGAACACATCCACCAAGGCCAATCACAAGGCCATCTTCACATATGTCTGCAACTTCTGAGGCCACAAACCAACCCACCCCGTAATGGTGGCCAATCAGACCACATACACACACAGCATAGCGATAGGCAACTCACTGCAGATAGGTTTAGGGCAAAGATCACCTCCTGGTTCAGCAGCACTACAGCTGGATATGCACAGCACCCACACCCCTCCCCTCATCACCAGTGAGCAGGTACATATTGCCTACTGAGAGACAACAAACATAAGTATCCATGGCACCTGATAACATCCCTGTCTGCATCCTACATGAACTCAGGCATGTGCTCCCAGCTGCATTTTACACTATAGTCACACCAAGCTGCAGCGCCATCCACACACCATCCACATGGAAGATGGATAATGTCATCCATTTGCACAGACCTGAATGAGGAATGATGGATTATGCAAAAACATTGCCCTCACTGCGGGCAATATGAATCATCAGGACCAGGAGTGCAATACAAGCTGATACTGAGCTGATAGATTACAGGGATATTCTGTGGTTGTGAGTGGTGGCTACTGGTATGGTTGTGAGTGTTGGCTACTGATATTCAAGGTACATGTGCAGGTACTGGACATACTGTTGCCAAATGTATGGGGTCCTGTGATGTGTTTCCATGTTAGTGTCTGCCAGGTGCAATGTCACATCACCAGCGGGAGACCTTTTTACCAGCCGGAATGCAACCTGATAATGGAAGACATAATACAAAACCACACAGTACTGTTGGGCCAAATCCAGCATCATCTGCAGGAGAGGATCACCCTGCGGGATGACCCTGTCCACAGGGTAAATTAGGTGGGCCTGCACATACGTGCATATGAGCAGCTGCTGCATCATGCCACCAGCCTCATATGCCATGCCTGGCAAAAGCCTGCTGCCTTGGCCAGGAACCCCACAACCACAGGTGGGAGCCCAGTCATGCAGCCTCCACTGACACCAAATGAGTAGCTCCTTGCCAAGCTTGGGCCACCCATCACAGTACAACAACAGGGTACAAAGCCCCACTTGCTGAAGGTTGGTGGTACACACACAATGGACAAGGAGTGTGCAGGTAAGGTCTCAGTGGGAATTAGTAGACTACTGTATGCGACATCCTGTATCTGTACAGTATCTACATGCATGTGCCAGGTCAGATTGCAGTTGTGGATGGAGATTTCTAATCCACAGAAATGCAAATCTATGGCGAAGGACAACAGCATGTGTAGTATTGGTTGTTGTACTGTACATGTGCAGACATGCAGCATCCATCCTTTTCCAGTGGCACATGTGAGTCTGCTGACAATACCGCTCTCCCACAACTACATAGGTCACTCTGGTCTGTATATGAGACAGCAGTCTGAAGCTGGTAGGTATGGAATTGATCGGTTGTGCTTTGGCAATACCCCAGGCATGCAGAGGGCATGCAAGTTACCATGCACACAGCTATGACTAATAGCCGTATTGTTTTATGTGCATGTTCACATGTGGTGGGGTTAATTGTATTGCATCACAGTGGTCACCACATGGGCCTATCTGAAGAAAATGTAACATTCCTGTAGCATGATTCATAACCTGTCAGTGCAAGACGTCTGGACAGGCACCAGCAAAATGTGTTGGACAAACTGACTAAGGTAGGGACATGTGTGAAACATTACTGCTATACAGTGGATATAAAATGCATGCACACAACTGTTAAGATGCCATTTGTTTCTGAAATATACTGACTGAGACCACAATATGTCAGTCCACACCTTTCCCAACCTTTAATGTGACCCATGACATGAACAATTCACTTACAAAACCAAGCATCTGAATTCATGTATTGCATCTACAACCCTGGACAAGTGTGAGGGTGGCAGACATTGTATCAGTATGCTGTTTGAGTCAGGTATGATACCTGATGCTGCCATATGTGTCAATACACTCACTGTGACCTATTTGGCACCTATATCACTTACATGAGCATTGTTAAGGCAGACAGAGCACTAATAGGTTCCAAACATTTGGATGGTCTAGACAACCCAGCCACTGGGGATGCACAAGCCAGTGCATTTATTTGTGCTGCTCCCAAGCCCGGATAAATGTAGAGGGTTGCATCAGGAAAGGCATCCAGTGTAAAACATTTGCCAAATGAGCTATGCAGAAAACAATACAGATTTACATGCTGGGTTGGTCGAGGCTTGGGTTAACAACGACCACCACCAGTACTGTTAGCCAACAGGGTGCTGGTGAAAATTTAGGTACTGTTGGCCGAAGGAGGAGAAGGAGAAGAAGAGGGGGAAGGCATGCCCAAATGCAGGAAGAGAGGAGAAAGGTTAGGTGTGTGGTAGTGAGGGTAAGAATGTTGAATGTCGGTAGCATAACTGGTATAGGGAGAGAGCTAGCTGGTGTTATGGACAGAAAGAATGTTGATATATTGTGTGTGCAAGAGACCAGGTGGAAGGGAAGTAAGGTCAGGTGTATTGGAGGCAGGTTCAAATTGTTCTATCATGGTGTGGATGGGAGGAGAAATGGGGTAGGGGTTATCCTGAAGGAACAGTATGCCAAGAGTGTTTTGAAGGTGAAAAGAGTGTCAGATAGAGTGATGTTTATGAAGCTGGAAATTGATGGTGTAATGATGAATGTTGTTAGTGCATATGCTCGGCAAGTTAGGTGTGTGATGGATGAGAAAGAAAAATTTTGGAGTGAGTTGGATGAAGTGGTGATGACTGTACCCAATGGTGAGAGTGTGTTGATCAGAGCAGATTTCAATGGGCATGTTGGTGAAGGGAACAGAGGGGATGAGGAAGTGATGGGTAGGTATGGTGTTAAGGAAAGGAATGCAGAAGGTCAGATGGTAGTGGATTTTGCAAAAAGGATGGACATGGCTGTGGTGAATACATATTTTAACAAGAGGGAGGAGCATAGGCTGACATACAAGAGTGGAAGGAGATGCACACAGGTGGATTATATCCTCTGCAGAAGGGCCAGTTTGAAGGAGATTGGGGACTGTAAAGTGGTGATGGGGGAAAGTGTAGTTAGGCAGCATAGAATGGTGGTCTGTAGAAGGATGTTGGTAATCAAGAAGAAGAGTAGGAGTGTGAGGCCAGCACCAAGGATAAAATGGTGGAAACTGAAAAACGGTGATTGTGAGGTGGAGTTCAGAGAAGAGTTAAGACAGGCACTGGGTGGCAGTGAATAGTTACCAAACAGCTGGGTAACTACAGCAGAGCTAGTAAGGGAGACTGCTAGAAAGGTGCTTGGTGTGACATCTGGACAGAGGAAGTGGACAAGGAGACCTGGTGGTGGAATGAAGAAGTACAGGAGAGTATACAGAGAAAGAGGTTGATGAAGAAGATTGTCAGAGAGATGATGAAAGTAGACAGGAGTATAAAGAGATGAGGTGCATGGCAAAGAGAGAGGTGGCTAAGGATAAGGAATATGGAGAGCTGTATGAAAAGATAGACACTAAGGAGGGAGAAAAGGACCTGTACCAAATGGCTAGACAGAGGGACCGAGCTAGGAAAGATGTGCAGCAGGTAAGGGTGATAAAGGATAATGGGGAAAATGTACTCACAAGTGAGGAAAGTGTGTTGAACAGATAGAAAGAGTACTCTGAGGAGCTGATGAATTAAGAGAATGAGAGAGGGAGAAGGTTGGATGATGTGGGGATAGTGAACCAGGAAGTGCAATGAATTAGCAAGGAGGAAGTAAGGATGGCTATGAAGAGGATGAAGAATGGAAATGCTGTTGGTCCAGATGACATAGCTGTGGAAGCTTGGAGGTGTTTAGGAGAAATGGCAGTGGAATGTTTAACCAGATTATTTAATGAAATCTTGGAAAGTGAGAGGATGCCTGAGCAGTGGAGAAAAAGTGTTTTGGTACCGATTTTTAAGAATAAGGGTGATGTGCAGAGCTGTAGTAACTACAGAGGAATAACATTGATCAGTCACAGCATGAAATTATGGGAAAGAGTAGTAGAAGCTAGGTTAAGAAGGGAGGTGATGATTAGTGATCAGCAGTATGGTTTCATGCCAGGAAAGAGGACTACAGATGCGATGTTTGCTCTGAGAGTGTTGATGGAGAAGTACAGAGAAGGGCAGAAGGAGTTCCATTGTGTCTTTGTGGACTTAGAGAAAGCATATGACAGGGTGCCTAGAGAGGACTTGTGGTATTGTATAAGGAAGTTGGGAGTGGCAGAGAAGTATGTAAGAGTGGTGCAGGATATTTACAAGGGTAGTCTGACAGTGGAGAGATCTGCAGTGGGAGTGACAGATGCATTTAAGGTGGAGGTAGGATTACATCAAGGATCAGCTCTGAGCCCTTTCTTATTTGCAGTGGTGATGGACAGGTTGACAGATGAGATCAGACAGGAGTTCCCGTGGACTATGATGTTTGTAGATTACATTGTGATATGTAGTGAGAATAGAGAACAGGTTGACGAGACCCTGAAGAGGTGGAGATATGCTCTAGAGTGGTGAGGAATGAAAGTCAGCAGGACTAAGACAGACTATATGTCTGTGAATGAGAGGGAGGATAGAGGAATGGTGAGGATGCAGGGAGTAGAGATGGCAAAGGTGGATGAGTTTAAATACTTGGGATCAACAGTTCAGAGTAATGGTGAGTGTGGAAAAGAGGTGAAGAAGAGAGTACAGGTAGGGTGGAGTTGGTGGGGAAGAGTGTCAGGAGTGATTTGTGACAGACTAGTACCAGTAAAAGTGAAAGGGAAGGCCTACAAGAGGGTAGTGAGACCAGATATGTTATATGGGCTAGAGGCAGTGGCATTGACAAAAAGGCAGGAGTCAGAGCTGGATGTGGCAGAGTTAACGATGTTAAGATTTGCACTGGGTGTGACGAGGGTAGACAGGATTAGGAATAAGTATATTAGAGGTTCAGCCCAGTTTGGACGGTTTGGAGAGAGGTGAGATTGCATTGGTTTGGACATGTACTGAGGAGGGATGCTGGGTATATTGGGAAAAGGATTCTAAGGATGAAGCTGCCAGGTAAGAGGAAAAAAGGAAGGCCTAAGATAAGGTTTATGGATGTGGTGAGAGAGGACATACAGGTGGTTGGTGTGACAGAGCAAGATGCAGAGGACAGGAAGAAATGGAAACAGATGATCCGCTGTGATGACCCCTAATAGGAACAGCCAAAAGAAAAAGAAGATCTGGATGTTCCAGACATATATGTACAGAGGACTGATATGGCCAATACAATGGTTTCACATGCTGCATGTGAGGCAGATGCCATTACCACACTATATAAAGTAATGGCATTAGAAGGTAGTTACCTACCATGTAACACACACACACCAGTATTCAGATTACAACTCTTACTATCTATGTCTACTATAGAGTGATGCAGTTATCAGATGTGCCATGGAGCTTACACAATTTCACCTCATCCAAAGGTACTTGTAAGGTAAAAGACATCAACAGGACTACTAAATTAGGATGAGTATGGTGTTACACAACTCAAAATGGTATAACCTTTACAGTATTTGATTCTCACACAAACACAGTTGCCAGTATTGAGATTAGAACTCCTGCCTACCTAGTTATTTGTATTATGCAATTATCAGACATGCCACACAACTTACACAATTTCACCTTGTCCAAAGGTACTTCTAAGGTGAATGACAACAACAGCAGTAGCAAAGTAGAGTGGGGAAAGTGTAATGGGTGGAACACAAATCAAAATTGTATGAGACACACAGTACCCGATTTACACACACACACACACATACACACACACACACACACACACACACACACACACACACACACACACACAAACACGCACACGCGCACACACATACACGCACACACGCACACACACGCACACACACACACACACACACACACACACACACGCACACACGCACACACGCACACACGCACACACACACACACACAGTTGCCAGTATTGGGATCGGAATTCCTGCCTACCTAGTTATTTCTACTATAGTGTTACGCAGTTATCAGACATGCCACAGAGCTTATACACCTTCACTTACTCCAAAGGTACTTCTAAGGTGAATGACTTCAACAGGATTTCTAAATTGGAGTAAGGGGAAATGTAAAGGGTGGTACACAATGTCCAACACAAACTGCTCCATCACAAATGTCAGAACATAACACCCCCACTATCTTCATCCCTGGGCAAATAAACACACAGCAGCAAAACCAACCATCTTTTAATGCTAAATATTAATATTAGAAGTATCAAAAATAAAATACCTGAACTCCAGGCCACAATAGCACACTACTCTCCAGACATAAGTGCTTTAACAGAAACCTGGCTATATAAAAACATAGCTAACTCAGAAGTTCTCCCTACTGGCTATAATATCATTAGACAAGACAGACCACTTCATAAAGAGGATGGAACTGCCTTACTGTATAAGTCCAACTTAACTGTATGTCAATTACCAAACTCCTACCCCTCCCCCAATAATTGGGACATACTTATCTCACAACTTCAACTTCCCCCTAAAAAGGTCATCACCAAAATTGTGATCTATATTAAAACAAAACCATCAACATAATTGGTTGCTACTTCCCACCTGGCCAAAACATCCCTCCACTACAAAATCTCCTCAGCTGGTCTACCCACCATCTCCCCCAAGAAACTATCATTTTAGGTGATTTCAATATTGACTGGCAATCCTGTTCTGGCAACCATCTAACCCATCATGTAAACCTTCATGGCTTCACCCAACTAGTCCAGTCGCCAACCAGGATAAATAAAAACTCTAGCAAGCACACTACCCTGGACTATATACTAGTCAGTAAGAGCCCCCAGTCATATATAACAGACTGCTTATCAGACAGCCTCAGTGATCACTCCCCAACATTCCTACTCAAAAAATACCTATACCAAGCTAAACCTGTCATCTACCATTAAATACATAAAAAAACTAAACTTTAACCCACTCACATTCATCTCATCCCTCAAAGAATGTAACTGGCATCCTCTAAAGTACCTCAGTCTTGATGACGCAGTTGAATTTTTTAATACTACCTTCCTGAGCATCCTTAATTACCATGCCCTATACGACTTTCCGGAATCAAAGCTCAACCCTCCCCATGGCTAAAGAAAACCACTAAGTCAGAAATGAAAAACACGGATAAAGCCTGGGAGCACTGGCACAAAACCAAAACCCCCTCAACTAGACAAAAATACCTAGAACTACGCAAGAGAGTCAAAAAGCTAATAAAACAGGACAAATTCCAATACTACCAGTCTGCCCTAGACTCCTCTCAATACAGACCCAATCAATTTTGGTCCTCCATACACTCCATCCTCCACCCAGGTAAAGTCAGTACCCCTCCTCCTAACATCCCTCATGCCTCAGAAAATATTGCTACCTCATTCAACACACACTTCACACAAACCATACTATCACTAGCTAAACAACACAACCCCCTCCCCTCCAACCCACACCTTCAACTAGTAATCTCCCCACTGCCTTCTCTTTTTCTCCTGTACCTACCTCCATCACAAAAAACTCTTAACTAAACTTAAACCCACCAGATTAGCAGCAGAAAACCTCCCAAGTGAATACCTACAAATAGCAGCTGATGTTCTGGCCTACCCAGTATCCATCTTGATTAACCGATCTCTGTCAGAAAGTTATGTTCCCACACTGTGGAAAGTATCACATATAATTCCCCTCCACAAAGGCGGACCCTCCACAGAACTAACCAATTACCGGCACATAGCTATTCTCTCTCCACTCTCCAAAATACTAGAAAGATGCATACACTCTCAGGTCTCAGACTACCTCCTTACTAACAACTCAGCATGGTTTCCGACCAAACCATAGCACCACCACTGCCTTACTCTCCTTTACTAACACTATCCTTCAGCATAAAAACAATGTCTATCTCTCCTCTGCTACTTTCCTAGACCTATCTAAAGCATTTGACATGGTCCCACACAAACAACTTATCACTGTCCTCAATAACCTATCCTTCTCACAATCGGTCACCAACTGGTTTCAGAGTTACCTGTCTGACTGCCAACAATCCGTTGTATGGCAGAATTACATATCTTCCCAACTACCTGTCTCCATAGGGGTTCCCCAAGGATCCATCCTTGGACCCCTACTCTTCTCTGTTTTCACCAATAATCTAGCCTCTGCCACCAAACATGGCACACTCATACAATACGCAGATGACTCAACCATCATCTGCTTAGCCCAATTCCTACCCAAGCTGCAAAAAGTCACACAGGAAGCCTTTTCCTTTGTTGAAACTTGGTTATCCGATGCCCAATTAATACTCAACCCAAACAAAATGAAACTACTCATCTTCCAACCCACCAAACATACTCAAAACAACTCTCACTTTAACATCACAGCAAAAGACAACACCACTATATACCCAACTGAACACACCAAATTGCTAGGAGTGGAAATAGACAATAAACTAAAATTTGACATTCACATATCCTTGACCATAAAAAAAGTCCACAAAAAACTAGGAGAGCTATACAGAAATAAGCAACTTCTCACCAAAGCAGCAAAGATTTCAATAACAAATTCCCACCTTATCTCCACCCTACTTTATGCCTGTCCAATATATACCAACCTAAGGCAATGCAATTTAAACCAGCTAGAGACCTGCTACAACAAAATCGCCAAATTTGCCACAGGGGCATCCTACCGTAGTCACCACTGTCTCTCACTTGCTGAACTGGGCTGGCTTAAACTCCCTCACCTCCTTCAATGGTATCAACTCTCACTTGCCCACAAACTAGTAAATCATCCACTAAATGTCCCATCCCTCCAGAATCTACTCCAACCCTATCACACCACCAGACCACTAAGATCCAGCAACAAAAATCACTTGCAGATCACTAAAGCCAATAACTCTGCTGATGAAGCACTATTCTCTTGCACCATAGCCAAATTATGGAACTCCCTCCCACCCACAATTACCTCCATACCATCATGCACCCACTTCAAAACTTTACTAAAAGCACACCTAAAAACATGCTGGCTATGCCCTTGCTACTCCCACTCTAATATCACCCTCCCCATCCAACCACTACCTTTATGTCCACTCCACTAACTACCTTGATTATAGCAAGCTCAGATGCTCATAAGCCAGTACTTATTATACAGCAGGAACATCTTCTTGTAACATTTGTTAATGTCTGTTATGTACTTCACAGATAAAGACTCTAGTTGTCTACTGATGTACTATGTTCTTTATCTGTAAATATGTTGTAAGTAATTGCTATGTAAATTGTTAATCGCTATGTAATCCAATGTAACTACTGTCTGTTTATTTTAACTGTGGAGCTTTTCTCCCCGAGCCTCCGCTGAAAATGGACCTATATCTAGTCGGACACTCCCGGTCAACAAATATAACTAACTAAATAAATAAATAAATATTCCACCTGGCAATACACCTGCTAGCCTTGAAGACGTCTTTTCCTGGTGTTCGTCCACATACTCACAAGAAACCCTTATTCTTGGAGATTTCAACCTAGATTGGTTTACCTGTTTATCAGAACCACCAAGTAATCTAATAAATCTCCATGGCTATCAGCAGCTAGTCCAAAATCCAACTAGATGTGATAAAAAATCTAAAAGGAAATCCATCCTTGACTAGGTCCTAACTAACCACCCCACACTGTACACCCACACAGGCAGTCCCCCAGACACCTTAAATGACCACAACATAATATACCTTATACATAGTAGAACAAGCATATGCAAAAACCACTAACTATAAATCCACTAGAAACACAAAACAATTCTCTCCTGAGGTCCTCAATACTATACTCTGTAACTGTGACTGGACCCCCCCCCCCTAAAAACCCTCCCACTTGACCAGGCTGTAGCATATTTCAACAAAACATTAATACAACACCTAGACACTGTTGCTCCATTGAGAAAAATCAAGGTTAGAAGCTCTACAAACCCCTGGCTCAGTAAAGATAACAAACAAATCCTCAAGTCCAGAGACACTGCCTGGCTTTACTATCAAAAAAACAAAGAAACACAAAGCCTAACTAAGTACCAAGAACTGCGCAACCATGCAAAAAATGCATTAGGCTGGACAAAAAATCCTACTACACAACATTACAAACTAAATACCAACACAACCCCCCAAAATGTTGGAAAAATGTAAATCAGCTACTAAAATCCACCCAAAAGGCTACCCTCAAACCAACCACCCCTGACACTAAAGTTCCCATCGAAACACAATTCAGTTCCCACTTTGTGAACTCAATTCTATCCTTAGAATCACAGGAAAGTTCATATCTTACTATCCCCCGCAACACAAATAACACTAATACAAGCTTTACCCTCAAAACAGTTTCCACCACTTCAATCAAAAGCATGTTCTCCAAACTAAAAATCTCCTCAACAGCAGCCGACCTACTCCCCAGCAATTTCCTGAAACTCACAGCAGATGCTATTCCTATCCCAATCTCGATTCTCATAAACAGATCAATTGTTGAAAACTATGTGCCCAAACTCTGGAAAATATCCTATGTTACACCCATACATAAAGGCGGGACCTCCACTAAACTTAATAACTACAGACTCATTGCTTTTACTCTTCCCCCCGGCAAAAATCCTAGAAAAATGCATCCATACCCAGGTACTAAAATATCTCCTAGACAGCAACATCCTGCCACATACTCATCATGGTTTCAGACCTGCCCATAGTACCACTACAGTCCTCCTCTGCTTCACAGACACAGTAAACCATCTCAAAAATGAAGGCCTGCAGGTGTCAACTCTTTTTTTTGGATATGTCCAAAGCATTTAACAAAGTCCCACACCAAATCCTGCTAAACAAACTAAACCAATATCACCTATCAAATTTCACTCTTACCTGGTTCCAAAGCTACTTAACTGACAGGTACCAAGCTGTGAAATGGGAAAATTCTCTCTCTCCTCAGCTGCCCATAACTATAGGAGTCCCATAGGGTTCTGTCTTAGGACCACTACTATTTACAATCTTCACAACTGACCTCCATACCTCCACACAGCATGCATCTATCATTCAGTATGCAGATGATACTACCTTAATCTGTGCTGCACAAAACATTCCCACCCTCCTGAAAACAACCTCAGCTAGCATTCTCTGACATTGAAAACTATCTTACCAAAGCCCAACTTATCCTCAATCCAATGAAAACTCAGCTTATGATTATAACCAGTTCTAACAAAAACACTAATAACAGTCAATTCACTATCTACTCCACAAATACTACTCCAATCACTCCAGTGGTACAGGCTAAGCTATTGGGAATAACCATAGACTCCCACCTAAAATTTGATAGTCATCTCAACTTAACTATTAAAACAGTACATGCCAAACTGGGATCACTCTACCGTATCAAGCCATTTCTTACCAACAACACAAGATCAGCCATTGCTCACTCCCAACTTCTATCTACCCTACTCTATGCATCTCCCATTCTGACTAATCTGAACAAAACTGAATTAAGCAAAATGGAAACCTGCTATAAGAGAATTGCCTGCTTTGCTGCAAATTGCTCATATAGAACTCATCACTGTACTGCTTTGAGACAGCTCCACTGGCTTGAACTGCCCAAACTTCTAACCTACAATCAGCTCTGCTTCTGTCATTCTATCTATTACCTCCCCAATAAGTGTCCTGCCCTCAAAAAGCTAGTACAACATCACTCAGCCAAAAGTACTCTTAGATCATCAAGCAAACTACTACTAGAAGCTACAGTAACTTTGGAGACACACTATGTAGTAGCTCAGTGGCTAAAAAATGGAACTCTCTCCCCACTAGCATAGAAAACACATCATCCAAAGCCTCCTTTAAAAATCTCATTAGGCAACATCTCAAGCAAAGTTGGCAGTGCCATGATTGCTCCCCAGGCTAGTGAAAACAGATAAGGTACTTGATAATATTTTTCACTCTTACTCACAAACACTGGCTAATCTACAATTTATGCACTGTACCTGTGTACTATGTATGTATTCTACCTATGTTCCAAATTTCAGCTGCACACCACAAATCTATTAATTACCTTTATTTTTAAATTAATATTTTTGTTTGTTTATTTCACTGTAACTGTTGATGTGCTGCATGCCACTGTAAAACATGTCCATTGTAATTTGTGTGTATACTGATCATGTCTAAATATCTAAATGTATCTGTATTTTTTCTATGTGGAACTTTTTTCCCTGGGCCTCTGCTGAAAAAGGGCCTTTTCGTCTCAGTCAGACACCCCCAGTTAACAAATGTAAAATAAATAACCCACACCCTACATGATTCTCTCACACACACACACACATACAGTTGCTAGCATTGGGATGAAAACCCCTGCCTATCTAGTTATTTCTACCATAGTGTTACTCAGTTATAGGTGCACCACAGAGCTTATACAATCTCACCTACTCCAAAGGTACTTCTAAGGTGAATGACATCAACAGGACTTGTAAATTGGAGTGAGGGGAAGTGTAAAGGGTGGTACACAAGTCAAAAATGGTATAACCCACACAGTACATGATTCTCTCTCACACACATGCACACAGTTGCCAGTATTTGGATGAGAACTCCTGCCTATCTTTTTATGTCTACTATTCTGTTACACAGTTACTGTGCATGCTACAGAGCTTACTGAACTTGGAGCTGGCCAAATATGCTGATAACTGCACAGCTGAGGTAAAGTATTATAGGTGTCAGGAAGTCTGCCTTCAGTTTCTACTGTACATCTTGCTAGTTCTTTCTGTCTTGCACTTCAAATACCATTATAGCTTTTCACTTCAACAGGTTATTGTATCAATAAGTGTATCACACCTGGGAGCCATCAGCAGTACTCGTTCATCATGGAATTAGCCCCAGTACTTACTACTTATGACCACCATTCCTGGCATGATTGAAGTGCAGTTTTCTGTGCTTTCACCCATTAACCTGATGCACTTGTCCAGTCTGAGGCATTGTTGCAACTGCCTCATGTACACAGACAACCCTCTCCTCTAAACTCCAAACACTCAGACCAGTGAGAGTGACCCCTATATCACCAAATGTGGAAATATGCACTCCCCAGCAAAGACTGGACTAGCCGGTCAAGAGGATGAGATCAACACTTGCACCACACCTTGTGGACCACATAGCTCACCCCAACAACCACTATGACAGCCCTGACATACACTGAAAAACCACACATCCACCTTCACAGAGGCACTCAATGGGCATTTACACAAACAGCACCGATCAACAAGACAGACACCCACTCAGACACCATGACATAGGCACATGCCAAAGGACAGATATATCTCCTGCACAGTGTGCCCCTCTACCTAAGCTCCTAAGGCTGACCACCTTGCACAATACAGTGATCATGGGTGACTCAGTACTGCGGCACACAGATGTCACACTCACTATGTTGATCATGGAGGAGGTAACATCCAACTGTCTATCACATGCCAGCATCCAACACATGACACACCCAGTCAGGCCACTCCACAACAGCTACAAGTATCACTCTGTCATTATCCATGTGGGCGTGAATGACCTGAGACACACCTCCCTGGGCTACATGACAAGATACACAGTTGAACATTTGGATTATGTGGTCCAGGCAGGTGTGACAGTAGCCCTGAGCAGTATACTGCCATCACCCAGAATGATGCTGCAGTACTATTAACAGATAGTTGACTGCAGCATTGGCGTATGTGTTGTGTGTCATACTCAGGGGATCCAGTATTTTTTTGCTTGGGATAACTTGATTGACAGACTTCATGATGTCCTAAATCTGTCAGCCCTTGGTTTCCAGGTACAGGGTAGGTGTCTTGCCACCCCTATAGTGCCTTATTATTCAGTGTTCCAAATCAAATTACCGCCATAACAGCTAGACATGTATGCAATCTGTAGACATATAACTGTTAAGATGCAGTCACTCAAAGCACTCCTCAGAGTGGAGGACATTGATATTTGTGCTGTAACATAGAGGTGGTTCACAGCAGCAGACAGCAGCCCTGCACTAAACAGGCTATGATGCATTCCACAGCTGTCAGTGCCAAAACATGGACCACACCTCCACAGGTGGTATCTCCATATCCATAATGGATATGCACAGCTCCAGACTAGTATCTCAACATAATGCATCTGAGGTACTTCCTGTAAAACTGATTTTAGGGAATAGTTCAATCCACACCATAGCCTGCTATCGGTCCCCAGCTATGCCCCTAGACTGTCAATGCACTTTCCTCAACACCCTAGAATCTATGAAGGTCCAACCTAAGAGTGAGATAGTAGGAGACTTCAACTACCCCTCCATCACCTGGGGAAAGTAGTCAAGCACCAGTACACTTTCCCAATGCTTCATGGAATTCATCAGTTCCAATGGCCTGGACCAGCTCATTCTGACCCCCAGTAGAGGATGCAGCAACCTTGACCTGTATTGGTTACTTACATATGGGACAGTTGCTCGACCACAGTTGTCAATCCCTACCTGGTCAAATCCAAACATGGAGCTCAACATCTCACCCACATCCCCCACAAACGTAACCACCTTGCAAAACCTCTCTAATGCTGACATTGCAGTCATAAAAACAGGGGTGGATGACTTCACTGCACCCATGCCAATGGGAAATAGCTGCATGACTGTCGCATCATACACATATGCACTGCACAAACATGTACATGGATGCGTGGCACTAGCCATAGCCAACAGAACACAGACACCATCCTCCAAACACTGGAAGCCATTGTGATGGTCCCCTGCCATTACTAAAGTGTAAAACAGTAGGAGGACACTGTTGCAGAAAATGTTTGTGTCCCACAACTGGTGAACCCTCTTATTAGCCTCAAACACATCTTGGGATCCCTCATGGAATCACCTACAGCAGCTATGAAGGCAGATTTGCAGCAGACATTGATGACAATCACAAAAGCCTTTGATAGTTATATCAACAACCTCCACAGCAATATCCACAAGTGCTGTAAGTTACTGCACAATGCTGATTCCTATTCTGAAACAACAGATACTGGCCACAGTCTTGCCAACACAGTCAATGCCAGCTTTACTCCTCTCCCCCCCAGGGGACAATTAGAATGGCAGATGAATGGCAGGCACCGAGCATTACTGCAGGCCAGGTTAGACCTGCATTGTCCACAGGCGAGGATACAGCTTCCATGGGACCCCAACATATCCATGGCTGTGTTCTGCATGACATACAAAAAGACCTGGCAAAACATCTGTGTGCTCTGGCCAGTCACAGCCTCACCTCAGGCTTTGTCCTTCCAAACTGACACACTGCTAGAGTCATCCCTTCCATAAAGAGGTAGCATCTATAGACCATGGAGATTATTGGGCCCTTAGCCTGACAAGTCTACTATGGATGGGTATGGGTGCATCATCAGGGACCTGATTGACCAAGATATGGGTGAGCTCCTAACTCTAGACCCCTCACAGTTTGGTTTTGTGAATGGCAGATCATGCCAGCTCAACCTGGTTGATGTATTTGAGTGAGTCACCAGGGCTGTGTATGACAGTAAAGCACTGCATACAGCCTACCTCAATCTGGCCAAGGCTTCTGATACCATTCCTCAGTCAGGGATTATCAGTAAACCCAACAAACTAGGCATCAACCCTTATATCAGTGGGTAGTTTGCAAATTGGTTCACAGAACCCACAGTGTGACAGTAACAAACTCCAGGTCAGACTGGGAAGCAGTCATGAGTGGGGTCCCACAGGGATCAGTACTGGATAGTGTCCTGTCCAGCATCTACTTCTCAGGAGTCCAGCCCAATACAGTGGAACTCTGGCTGACCAAGTTCACAGATGACTGCAAGCTAGGAGCTATCATGAACGCCACAAGTGATGCAGACATCCTACAGAAAGGCCTCACTGAGACCAATGAGTGGTGTGGAAACCATGGCCAGAAGTTTAACACCACAAAATGCATCATCATCCCTTTTGGTAAAACACTCAGTTCCCAGTAAGTTCCACATCAATGGGAGCCCAATGAACACTGTAGGCATTATAAGAGATCTGGGGACACAGGTTGACAGCAACTTCTCCTTCAAGCACCACTTGCCAATGTGGTCAGGAAGTCCTTCTATATGGCACATTGCATTACCAAGGGTTTTGCATCCAGGAAGACAGAGGTAAAGATCTCTGTCTACTATTCCCTCATTAGACCACTCCGCAAGTATTATGGCCCATTTGCCATGTACCTCACTAGACACCTGCTACAGCTGAAGAAGCCACAGAAGCACCTCACAAAGGGGTTCCTAGGCATTAAACACACATCCTACACAGACAGACTCAGCAGACCCAAGCTATCTCTGTGTCATATCACCTAATTAGCAGCTATCTGTGCTTGACTTACAAAGCCATGTCTGACCCAGCTAGTTTAGAAATGCTACATATAAATCCATCCACACCACACACTGTAGAGACCTCTACCTCAGTACCACAATCACCACAACATGCTGGTGGGACAGGTACTTCACCAAGAGACTGCACATGCCCTGGAATACACTTCCCATACATGCAGGCAGAGCACCTAGCTGACCCTCCTCCAGGGAAATCTTGATGAGTGTTTGGTTAATAGACAGTTCAACCCAAGGATCCCTGCAATGGCTATACTTGATACAGGCACTGGAACGTAACATCGGTTGGCACAATGGCAGGGCCCTTCTATGTGCTAGGCTTGTTAAGGCTCCTGGGCCATTACCTACTACACACATGTGAACCTATAAAGGGGATGACACCAGCAGGACTGATATAGTAGTGTAGTGGGTGTTTAACCTATCAATATACTTTGTCCTACAAACAGACACACACTTGCCACATTTAAGAGTAGAACCCCTACCTAACTAGTAATTTGTACCATAGTGTTACACAGTTACCACACATGCTACAGAGCTTACTGGGCTGAGAGTTAGCAAAAGGTGCTGTTATGGGGAATGACATCAGCAGGACTGAAGAAGTAGGGCAGTGGGTGGGAACATATCAAAATACTTCTACTTACATTTGTCAGACACAAGAGTAGAACCCCTGCCAAACTAATGATTTGGACTATTGTGTTAAGCATTTATCATATGCACTAGTGAGCTTACATGGCTAACAATTGTCCAAGGTTGCTGATAAGGGACTGACATCATCTGGACAGATAAGGTGTGGCACTATAAGTGTCATGAGTAGGAATGGCATAAGACTGTTTCACCTATTAACAAACACACAAATCTCTCCGTCTTGCACACACAACTGTCATACACACACACTTCTACATTTGGCAGGCTTGAGATTAGAACTTCTACCTAACTAGTTATTTGTACTACCGTGTTATGCAGTTTTCACACACACACCACAGAGCTTATAGGGGTAAGGCCTGAAAGAAGGCACCACTAAGATGGCTAATATCTGCAGTACTACTAAAGTAGGGAACAGGGAAGTGTACTGGGTTTGAATGGACCCACAGGCTTTTAGTTTACATTTGCCAAGACTGAGACTATAACTCCTACCTAACTAGTTATTTGTACTAGAGTGTTATGCAATTACTGCATATGCCACAGAGCTTATAGGGCTGGGCCTACAAGAAGTGACTTCTATGGTAACAGACATCTTCAGGACTGTTAAGGTGGGCAATGGAAAGTGCACTAGGTGGTGAAGGCCTGTTCATTCCTAGATCCTACTGACATTTCTCTAAGTGTATGAGCATGCCCAGTGTGTCTTTCTATAGTATATGTGGGGCTCCATTCCAGGGATTGTTGTATTCCAGTCCTGTTTGTTTTGTGCTATGGCCATACCTCTCAACCTGTTGGTGCAGGATATCTGGAGATAGCCTATCAAAATGTGAGGACGATGGGCCATACAATGATTCTGACAATTTTTCTCAATAATGTATGGGTTGAAAGGGTTACAGGGCTGGTTTTAGCAGACATCTGTCATATATGCCATTTAACACTGTCATGTACTGTTTCAGTACTTGGTGACATACCTCCTCAGACCATCACAATGATTTACCAGAGGAATACAGGATGGATGATGCACACACAATGTTTATGGGCCAAATGCCACGCATTCTTGCACTATCCAGCCTGTTGAGGGGTGTGCCTACAAGCAATTGACTGCGGATGCTGTGGAAATGGTCCAGTACCTTGGTGATATATTGCAATGGTGGAATCTCTGTGCATTTATGTTCCAGTCCACAGTTGGGTAATATAAGTCAGACAGGATCAGGGTGACAGGCAGACTCCAGATAGAGTTGTAGGGGATAGTATATGTGGGGGGGTGTCCTGGGCAGATATGTTTGCCTATAGCTATCAGTACTTTGCACTGGGCTTTCCTCAATGGTTGACTGCACTTGGAGGGTCTTATGTGTGTCAGACCATTTGACCAGCCTGGAGGTGTGTGTTTGTCACACATATATGTATGGTCCACCTCATTTTGCTTGGATGGCCACATGTTAGGGTTAGGATGTTGCATAGGATGAGGGATCAGGGAGGGGTGTGTAACTCCCCATGGCTGTGGCCCAGAGTTCTGCGGGTGCAGACATGTCACCATCTTCCAGGGTTAGGCCTGCCTGCAGTGAGTGCATTCCCATGTTTAAACTCCTAGCCCTGCTTGTCAATTTTACAGAGTATCACAGAATGTCCACATCTGTGACTCATATATCTTGTTGGTTACCCAAACAAGTGTGGTTTTCTGCCAAAAGTGTTTTGCAAGTCACTCAGGGTTGAAGTCAGATATTACTGACAGTTGACGTAGTTTAAGACTTCGTACCCATCAGACATTCCATACTGCTACAATCATTCCTTCAACTTTATTACATTAGTAAAGCAGTATTTCAAAGGTGTCCTTCTCTTTGGAGCTTCTTCACCCCATTATTCATTGCTTTGGCCAGATTTCTGGCTGTCTGACACTGGCAGGTTTTCTCCTAGCAGTTAGTAGCATGGCCTTTCTTTGCCTTTTTTTATTGTGTTATGTTGATGTTATGGACCTCATGACACTCCCTAACAGGGCACTGTTGGTGAGGAATAGACATTTGCCAGAGGCCTGTAGGTCAGGTGTGACAGATGCAGGCCATCTGTAGCAAGGCAGTGAATTCTGATGCTCATATGTTCCCAAGCTGCTGGCAGTAGACAATCTTGGGATGGTAGCAGTAAGTTGACTGTGGGTGTTACTGAGAATTGCTTTCTGTTTGTACTGAGGCATCACTCTAATTGATGGCTGGATGCTGCTTAAGGCTAGGGACATGTTACTGCATTTTTATGGGACTATGGGGGAGGACACATCTGTACACAATACACATTTGCAGACTGTGCTGATATTTGCTTAACATTTTGGTCCCATTTAGCATAGTGGTGTTCCCTATCTTTGAGACTACAGGAATAACAGTATTGACCACAGGTCAGATTGTTCTGGCATAAACATTTGTAGTTACAGACTTCTTACCCTTCAAAGATATACTGCCACTGTCCAGTCTACTGTGATATCAATGTGTAAATGTTTGTAGGTGGAGATTTCAGGGATGTTGCCATGTGGGGGCCTTTGCCAGACATTTCTGTGAGGTTTTCTACAGCAGATCTGCTGGGTGAGGCTGGGGGTGGGTATGGGACCTCCACTTTGACATCCATGCATGTGACCTATGACTCCCCCAGTTATTTGGCTCACCACATATACTGCAGTGGTATTTGTCAACTTAGGTGGTACTGCATGGTGATGGTAGGCCAGTACTGGGGATACACTTCCTGCTGTCGCACAGAGCTGTCAGTTGTCTACTGCTATGCCAGTTAACCATCCCATTCCCTTGCATGCTTGATCAATACCATAGATATGCTATCAGAACATTTCACTCCAATTATTTTGTTAAGGAGACTGGCTTACCTTGTGCCTGTGATTGTTGTGAGGATGGTGCTTGAGGGCTTACTATGTCAAATGCACACAGTACACTGCCAATACATGGTAAGGTATAGGTGGTAAATGTATAAAAGTGGTTGAAAATGCCCCAGAGTTACTAATAACCTATAGAAAGGAATCGGAAACCAGCTGGCATTTTGGATTAAACTTCTTTTGAGTGGACCAGCTGGTTTCCGGTGCCTTTCTACAGGTTAAGGTATAGGTAGTGTGATGTTTGGCATTCATTTTACTGTGTGTGTGTGTGTGTGTGTGTGTGTGTGTGTGTGTGTGTGTGTGTGAGTTAGAGAGAGAGAGATCAGTCCCTCGGTCCCTACAGTGTCAGTGTATGTGCTATGCATTGCCTCTTTGCCAAGGTTAGGGCATACTGGGCATGCCTCCATCTGCCTACAGGGGCAAGCTCAGGGTGTTCCTCCTCTGAGTCCCTCTGTGCCTATGGAGGTCTTGGCAATGGTGGGGACTGTGTGACCCTTCCCCATTTTGTTCCTGCTGCAGCTGTTTCCACAGGATCATATTGTGTAGCATGGCACATACTATGACCATGTCTGCACATGTGGCTGAAGAGTACTGCAAGTCTCCACCGGATATGTCAAGGCAGCAGAACCATGACTTGAGCATCCCAAACACATGCTCTATAATGATCCTGGTTTGTGTGTGTGCCTCATTATGGCATTCTTGTGTGGGAGTGTGTGCATTTCTGATGGGTGTCATTATCCACGGCTTCAGTGCATAGCCAGCATCCCCCACTAAATGGCCATATGGGATGTCCCCTCTGGTAGACCACTGATACAGCTGTGAGGAATGCCAGATGTGGGAGTCGTGATAGCTTCCAGGGCAGCCAGCACATGCATTCATGATAATACCCTTGGCATCGTACATGACCTGACAGTTGGTGTGGAACCCCTTGCAGTTTATGTAGACCCTACCCCAGTCACCACGTGGTGCTTTGACGTGGATGTGCATGCAGTCTATGGCAACCAGTACCTCCGGGTATTGTGCTACATGATGGAGGAGATGCATATTTCTGGTCCTCTCCTCACGGGTGTTGGGGAACTACATGTGCTCACCGGCATGTGTTAGTATGGCATCAAGGAAGTGGTAGAGTACCTTGCATGCAGATGCCTGTGAAACCCCCTGATGCACCCAGTAGGTCTTTAGAAAGGACATGTAGCTAGAATTGTTAGGGCTACACATACCTTGTTATCCACTGGTATGGGTTCACCTCTGTTGGTTCTAGCTCTGAGTTGAGGCCGGCAGAGCTCAGTGATTTGCTGAAGTATGTCTCTGTCCATGCTGCAGCACTCTACTATCTCTAGATCATGTAGCCCCTGGTAGGTTACCCTAGATCTGTACACTCTCCTCTTCCTCCTTGCTCTGTGGCAGTTGTCAGCATTATCCTCCTCTCTGCTGTCAGCCTCTAGCACATACTGATGGATCAAAGTAATGGCAGCCCCTAACATTTTCCAAGTTAAAATTCCCCTGCATGTATACACCAGTGATGCAGAGTGTGTGGGAAAAAAAAACAGATTGTAAGATGTTTTCATACTTTATTCTGTTGTGCTGCTGATGCTGCCTGTATGATTGGCTGGCTATGATATATTCTAGCTGCCAGCTATATTAGTCATGGCTTTGCTTTGGCCACTGTGAGTGTTAGAGGCATTAGTGGTAATTTGTACATGATTGCCTTTATTCTGCTGTTGCCCTTTTTGTAATTAATTTTTACTTGCATCTCTTCCCATTTACAGCTATGCGGCCACCTGCCAGCTGTATTATATTTGCATGGCCCATTCTGAGTTGCAAGTGTCCCATAGTAGTAATTTCTGTTTCATTTCTCCTTTAATGTATGCTGTTGCCCCTTATTTTTTTTTACATGTCCTCCCATTGTCAGCTCTGGAGCCCCCTGCCTGATGCATTATTGAGTACTTTCATTGGCCCATTGTGGGTTGCGGACTCCCACATTGCTGATTTGTATGGTATTTCCCTCGTTTTGTTACTTCCTTTGCCTTTTGCTATTTCCAGCCTCTTTGTGCTTATGTGCTGTGTAAACATCAAGAAATGGCCCTATCCTGGGCACGTTCACGCTCCTCATTTCATGGAATAAGGGTAAACAGCCTCAGCTATGCCCCTCACTTAGCTAAGCTAAAACCAGCCAACAGACATCCAATGTGATTAGACCAAGCATGACACACCCGCTTTTCATGTTCCTTGCTCCTCCTGCCTACACTATTATGTTACAGCACCTATATACACACACACACACACACACACACACACACACACACACACACATATATATATATATATATATATATATATATATATATATATATATATATATATATATATATATATATATATATAGATATATTTATCTATAGGATCCATACTTATGCACAAACGGCATAGATCATACATTCGTGAAAGTGCTTTTCACCAAAAAAGCACTTTCACGAAAGTATGATAAAAAATAGGGAAAGTCAGTGAGGAATGACTGTTGTTGAGATCGAAGTACAGTGGGGATAAGGGAATATTCCCTTTTCCCCACTGCAGTGCAATCTCGGAGTGAGAATATAAAAGTAGGGGGGGTGTCGGTGGCTTGTCCCCTTGCGTATATAACTGTGTTTTTTGTTTTTTATTTTTGGTTTTTTTTTTGTTTGTTTATTTTAGGGACTTTAGCGAAAGCACTTTTTTGGTTAAAAGGGCTTTCGCTAAAGTGTGTTTGGTAGATGTGGATTCATATTATTGAACTTTCATTCAACAGTACGATATATATATATATATATATATATATATATATATATATATATATATATATATATATATATATATATATATATATACACACACACATATATATATATATATATATATATATATATATATACAACAAAAGAAGAAGATAGCAGCCAGGAAAGTCCACTACAAAGTTTTATTCAGACTCCAAATATAAAATTAAGCGATTTTGTTTCCCAATCGAAACTTCATCAGATTAAAGTACAAATGCAACCCCACCTGTATTTATAGCCTCCCAAAATCAATGCCATAATTTCCTAAACTAATTTAACCACTTACAATGCCATTACATTCAAATTACATTAAAACCCATCTGTATTTACATGTGACAAAGGAATATATCTGAGTACATTTTATACATTAAATGAATAGGTTATATACTGTGGAATAACTATAAGATTTTTTCCAATAAAATACTAAATGCATACATTTACCAAGGTAAAAATGAATATCCCCGGGATTCATGAACCTTGCGCCAGGCGCCAGCATAGCGTCGGCGTTATAACGCCAAATATGGCTGCTTAGCGATTCAGGTATGAATTAATTCCACGTGCACTACCGGGCGCCGACGGTCCCCGCGGCGTAGGTATGCAAAACACACTGTGTGCGTATTGCA